>NC_080045.1:28413419-28478179 GCF_012489685.1 Lotus japonicus | reverse complement strand
GCTCTACGAACTTGCATCACATTCGGTGGACGAATATCATGAGCTTAAACTTATTGTGGTTTAAACAGACACTTTTGTCATTAGAGAGGAATTTCTCCACTCAAAAGCTATATGTTGGCCTCATTCTCCTTTGGTTCTACTGTATTTATTTCGTTACAATTCTTCATTTGTAGTAAGTTTTAGTTGAGCTCTATTTACTCATACACATTACAATGGATTAATAACATCTATTTTAAATTTATGTTATCTCAAAAGCTTTACGTTCACCTATTATCCTTTTGTCCTACTCTAAACCCTAAACCCTAAACCCTAAACCCTAAACACCACATTTAGTTGAGCTCTACGAACTTGCATCACATTCGGTGGACGAATATCATGAGCTTAAACTTATTGTGGTAACAAGACACTTTTTGTCATTAGAGAGGAATTTCTCCACTCAAAAGCTATATGTTGGCCTCATTCTCCTTTGGTTCTACTGTACTTATTTCGTTACAATTCTTCATTTGTAGTAAGTTTTAGTTGAGCTCTATTTACTCATACCACATACAATGGATTAAATAACATCTATTTTAAATTTATGTTATCTCAAAAGCTTTACGTTCACCTATTTATCCTTTTGTCCTACTCTAACCCTAAACCCTAAACCCTAAACCCTAAACACCCACATTTAGTTGAGCTCTACGAACTTGCATCACAATCGGTGGAGGAATATGATGAGCTTAAACCTTATTGTGGTACAACAAGACACTTTTTGTCATTAGAGAGGAATTTCTCCACTCAAAAGCTATATGTTGGCCTCATTCTCCTTTGGTTCTACTGTATTTATTTCGTTACAATTCTCATTTGTAGTAAGTTTTAGTTGAGCTCTACGAACTCATATCACATACAATGGATTAATAACATCGATTTTAAATTGATGTCCTCTCAAAAGCTATATGTTTGCCTCTTTATCCTTTTGTCCTACCCTAAACCCTAAACACCCACATTTAGTTGAGCTCTACGAACTTGCATCACATTCGGTGGACGAATATCATGAGCTTAAACTTATTGTGGTACACAAGACACTTTTGTCATTAGAGAGGAATTTCTCCACTCAAAAGCTATATGTTGGCCTCATTCTCCTTTGGTTCTACTGTATTTATTTCGTTACAATTCTTCATTTGTAGTAAGTTTTAGTTGAGCTCTATTTACTCATACACATACAATGGATTAATAACATCTATTTTAAATTTATGTTATCTCAAAAGCTTTACGTTCACCTATTTATCCTTTTGTCCTACTCTAAACCCTAAACCCTAAACCCTAAACACCCACATTTAGTTGAGCTCTACGAACTTGCATCACATTCAGTGGAGGAATATGATGAGCTTAAACTTATTGTGGTACAACAAGACACTTTTTGTCATTAGAGAGGAATTTCTCCACTCAAAGCTATATGTTGGCCTCATTCTCCTTTGGTTCTACTGTATTTATTTCGTTACAATTCTTCATTTGTAGTAAGTTTTAGTTGAGCTCTATTTACTCATACCACATACAATGGATTAATAACATCTATTTTAAATTATGTTATCTCAAAAGCTTTACGTTCACCTATTTATCCTTTTGTCCTACTCTAAACCCTAAACCCTAAACCCTAAACACACCACATTTAGTTGAGCTCTACGAACTTGCATCACATTCGGTGGACGAATATCATGAGCTTAAACTTATTGTGGTTTAACAAGACACTTTTTGTCATTAGAGAGGAATTTCTCCACTCAAAAGCTATATGTTGGCCTCATTCTCCTTTGGTTCTACTGTATTTATTTCGTTACAATTCTTCATTTGTAGTAAGTTTTAGTTGAGCTCTATTTACTCATACACATACAATGGATTAATAACATCTATTTTAAATTTATGTTATCTCAAAAGCTTTACGTTCACCTATTTATCCTTTGTCCTACTCTAAACCCTAAACCCTAAACCCTAACCCTAAACCCACATTTAGTTGAGCTCTACGAACTTCCATCACATTCGGTGGAGGAATATGATGAGCTTAAACTTATTGTGGTACAACAAGACACTTTTTGTCATTAGAGAGGAATTTCTCCACTCAAAGCTATATGTTGGCCTCATTCTCCTTTGGTTCTACTGTATTTATTTCGTTACAATTCTTCATTTGTAGTAAGTTTTAGTTGAGCTCTATTTACTCATACCACATACATGGATTAATAACATCTATTTTAAATTTATGTTATCTCAAAAGCTTTACGTTCACCTATTTATCCTTTTGTTCTACTCTAAACCCTAAAACATAAACCCTAAACCCTAAACACCCACATTTAGTTGAACTCTACGAACTTGCATCACATTCGGTGGACGAATATAATGAGCTTAAACTTATTGTGGTACATCAAGACATTTCTTGTCATTAGGAGGAATTTCTCCACTCAAAAGCTATATGTTGGCCTCATTCTCCTTTGGTTCTTACTGTATTTATTTCTTACAATTCTTCATTTGTAGTAAGTTTTAGTTGAGCTCTATTT
Source organism: Lotus japonicus (assembly GCF_012489685.1). Lineage (NCBI taxonomy): Eukaryota > Viridiplantae > Streptophyta > Magnoliopsida > Fabales > Fabaceae > Lotus > Lotus japonicus. Next base: position 28,475,654 of record NC_080045.1, on the reverse strand, counting down.
ACTCATACCACATACAATGGATTAATAACATCTATTTTAAATTTATGTTATCTCAAAAGCTTTACGTTCACCTATTATCCTTTTGTCCTACTCTAAACCCTAAACCCTAAACCCTAAAACCTAAACACCCACATTTAGTTGAGCTCTACGAACTTCCATCACATCAGTGGAGGAATATGATGAGCTAACCTTATTGTGGTACAACAAGACACTTTTTGTCATTAGAAGGGAATTTCTCCACTCAAAAGCTATATGTTGGCCTCATTCTCCTTTGGTTCTACTGTATTTATTTCGTTACAATTCTTCATTTGTAGTAAGTTTTAGTTGAGCTCTATTTACTCATACCACATACAATGGATTAATAACATCTGTTTTAAATTTATGTTTATCTCAAAAGCTTTACGTTCACCTATTTATCCTTTTGTCCTACTCTAAACCCTAAACCCTAAACCCTAAACCCCAAACAGCCACATTTAGTTGAGCTCTACGAACTGCATCACATCGGTGGACGAATATCATGAGCTTAAACTTATTGTGGTTTAACAGACACTTTTTGTCATTAGAGAGGAATTTCTCCACTCAAAACCTATATGTTGGCCTCATTCTCCGATGGTTCTATTGTATTTATTTTTTTACAATTCTTCATTTGTAGTAAGTTTTAGTTGAGCTCTATTTACTCATACCACATTCAATGGATTAATAACATCTATTTTAAATTTATGTTATCTCACAACTTTACGTTCACCTATTTATCCTTTTGTCCTACTCTAAACCCTAAACCCTAAACCCTAACCCTAAACACCCACATTTAGGTTGAGCTCTACGAACTTCCATCACAATCAGTGGAGGAATATGATGAGCTCAACCTTATTGTGGTACAACAAGACACTTTTTGTCATTAGAGAGACATTTCTCCACTCAAAAGCTATATGTTGCCTCATTCACCTTTGGTTCTACTGTATTTATTTCGTTACAATTCTTCATTTGTAGAAAGTTTTAGTTGAGCTCTATTTACTCATACCACATACAATGGATTAATAACATCTATTTTAAATTTAAGTTATCTCAAAAGCTTTACGTTTCACCTATTTAACCTTTTGTCCTACTCTAAACCCTAAACCCTAAACCCTAAACCCTAAACCTAACACCCCACATTAAGTTGAACTCTACGAACTTGTATCACATTCGGGTGGACGAATATAATGAGCTTAAACTTATTGTGGTACAACAAGACACTTCTTGTCATTAGAGAGGAATTTCTCCACTCAAAAGCTATATGTTGGCCTCATTCTCCTTTGGTTCTACTGTATTTATTTCGTTACAATTCTTCATTTGTAGTAAGTTTTAGTTGAGCTCTATTTACTCATACACATACAATGGATTAATAACATCTATTTTAAATTTATGTTATCTCAAAAGCTTTACGTTCACCTATTTATCCTTTTTCTCCTAAACCTAAACCCTAAACACCCACATTTAGTTGAGCTCTACGAACTTGCATCACATTCGGTGGACGAATATCATGAGCTTAAACTTATTGTGGTTTAACAAGACACTTTTTGTCATTAGAGAGGAATTTCTCCACTCAAAAGCTATATGTTGGCCTCATTCTCCTTTCGTTCTACTGTATTTATTTCGTTACAATTCTTCATTTGTAGTAAGTTTTAGTTGAGCTCTATTTACTCATACCACATACAATGGATTAATAACATCTGTTTTAAATTTATGTTATCTCAAAAGCTTTACGTTCACCTATTTATCCTTTTGTCCTACTCTAAACCCTAAACCCTAAACCCTAAACCCCAAACAGCCACATTAGTTGAGCTCTACGAACTTGCATCACATTCGGTGGACGAATATCATGAGCTTAAACTTATTGTGGTTTAACAAGAACACTTTTTGTCATTAGAGAGGAATTTCTCCACTCAAAAGCTATATGTTGGCCTCATTCTCCGATGGTTCTATTGTATTTATTTTTTTACAATTCTTCATTTGTAGTAAGTTTTAGTTGAGCTCTATTACTCATACCACATTCAATGGATTAATAACATCTATTTTAAATTTATGTTATCTCACAAGCTTTACGTTCACCTATTTATCCTTTTGGTCCTACTCTAAACCCTAAACCCTAAACCCTAAACCCTAAACACCCACATTTAGTTGAGCTCTACGAACTTCCCTCACAATCAGTGGAGGAATATGATGAGCTCAACCTTATTGTGGTACAACAAGACACTTTTTGTCATTAGAGAGACATTTCTCCACTCAAAAGCTATATTTGGCCTCATTCTCCGATGGTTCTATTGTATTTATTTTTTTTACAATTCTCCATTTGTAGTAAGTTTTAGTTGAGCTCTACGAACTTATATCACATACCAATGGATTAATAACATCGATTTTAAATTGATGTCCTCTAAAAAGCTACATGTTTGCCTCTTTATCCTTTGTCCTACCCTAAACCCTAAACACCCACATTTAGTTGAGCTCTACGAACTTGCATCACATTCGGTGGACGAATATAATGAGCTTAAACTTATTGTGGTACATCAAGACATTTCTTGTCATTAGAGAGGAATTTCTCCACTCAAAAGCTATATGTTGGCCTCATTCTCCTTTGGTTCTACTGTATTTATTTTTCGTTACAATTCTTCATTTGTAGTAAGTTTTAGTTGAGCTCTATTTACTCATACGACATACAATGGATTAATAACATCTATTTTAAATTTATGTTATCTCAAAAGCTTTACGTTCACCTATTTATCCTTTTGTCCTACTCTAAACCCTAAACCCTAAACCTAAACACCCACATTTAATTGAGCTCTACGAACTTCCATCACAATCAGTGGAGGAATATGATGAGCTCAACCTTATTGTGGTACAACAAGACACTTTTTGTCATTAGAGGGGAATTTCTCCACTCAAGAGCTATATGTTGGCCTCATTCTCCTTTGGTTCTACTGTATTTATTTCGTTACAATTCTTCATTTGTAGTAAGTTTTAGTTGAGCTCTATTTACTCATACGACATTCAATGGATTAATAACATCTATTTTAAATTTATGTTATCTCAAAAGCTTTACGTTCACCTATTTATCCTTTTGTCCCTACTCTAAACCCTAAACCCTAAACACCCACATTTAGTTGAGCTCTACGAACTTGCATCACATTCGGTGGACGAATATCATGAGCTTAAACTTATTGTTTTTTAACAAGACACTTTTTGTCATTAGACGGAATTTCTCCACTCAAAAGCTATGTTGGCCTCATTCTCCTTTGGTTCTACTGTATTTATTTCGTTACAATTCTTCATTTGTAGTAAGTTTTAGTTGAGCTCTATTTACTCATACCACATACAATGGATTAATAACATCTATTTAAATTTATGTTATCTCAAAAGCTTTACGTTCACCTATTTATCCTTTTGTCCTACTCTAAACCCTAAACCCTAAACCCTAAACCCTAAACACCCACATTTAGTTGAGCTCTACGAACTTGCATCACATTCGGTGGACGAATATGATGAGCTTAAACTTATTGTGGTACAACAAGACACTTTTTGTCATTAGAGAGGAATTTCTCCACTCAAAAGCTATATGTTGGCCTCATTCTCCTTTGGTTCTACTGTATTTTATTTCGTTACAATTCTTCATTTGTAGTAAGTTTTAGTTGAGCTCTATTTACTCATACACATACAATGGATTAATAACATCTATTTTAAATTTATGTTATCTCAAAAGCTTTACGTTCACCTATTTATCCTTTTGTCCTACCTAAACCCTAAACACCCACATTTAGTTGAGCTCTACGAACTTGCATCACATTCGGTGGACGAATATCATGAGCTTAAACTTATTGTGGTACAACAAGACACTTTTTGTCATTAGAGAGGAATTTCTCCACTCAAAAGCTATATGTTGGCCTCATTCTCCTTTCGTTCTACTGTATTTATTTCGTTACATTCTTCATTTGTAGTAAGTTTTAGTTGAGCTCTATTTACTCATACCACATACAATGGATTAATAACATCTGTTTTAAATTTATGTTATCTCAAAAGCTTTACGTTCACCTATTTATCCTTTTGTCCTACTCTAAACCCTAAACCCTAAACCCTAAACCCCAAACAGCCACATTTAGTTGAGCTCTACGAACTTGCCATCACATTCGGTGGACGAATATCATGAGCTTAAACTTATTGTGGTTTAACAAGACACTTTTTGTCATTAGAGAGGAATTTCTCCACTCAAAAGCTATATGTTGGCCTCATTCTCCGATGGTTCTATTGTATTTATTTTTTTACAATTCTTCATTTGTAGTAAGTTTTAGTTGAGCTCTATTTACTCATACCACATTCAATGGATTAATAACATCTATTTTAAATTTATGTTATCTCACAAGCTTTACGTTCACCTATTTATCCTTTTGTCCTACTCTAAACCCTAAACCCTAAACCCTAAACCCTAAACACCCACATTTAGTTGAGCTCTACGAACTTCCCTCACAATCAGTGGAGGAATATGATGAGCTCAACCTTATTGTGGTACAACAAGACACTTTTTGTCATTAGAGAGACATTTCTCCACTCAAAAGCTATATGTTGGCCTCATTCTCCGATGGTTCTATTGTATTTATTTTTTTACAATTCTCCATTTGTAGTAAGTTTTAGTTGAGCTCTACGAACTTATATCACATACAATGGATTAATAACATCGATTTTAAATTGATGTCCTCTAAAAAGCTATATGTTTGCCTCTTTATCCTTTTGTCCTACCCTAAACCCTAAACACCCACATTTAGTTGAGCTCTACGAACTTGCATCACATTCGGTGGACGAATATAATGAGCTTAAACTTATTGTGGTACATCAAGACATTTCTTGTCATTTGAGAGGAATTTCTCCACTCAAAAGTTATATGTTGGCCTCATTCTCCTTTGGTTCTACTGTATTTATTTCGTTACAATTCTTCATTTGTAGTAAGTTTTAGTTGAGCTCTATTTACTCATACCACATACAATGGATTAATAACATCTATTTTAAATTTATGTTATCTCAAAAGCTTTACGTTCACCTATTTATCCTTTTGTCCTACTCTAAACCCTAAACCCTAAACCCTAAACACCCACATTTAATTGAGCTCTACGAACTTCCATCACATTCGGTGGACGAATATCATGTGCTTAAACTTATTGTGGGTACAACAAGACACTTTTAGTCATTAGAGAGGAATTTCTCCACTCAAAAGCTATATGTTGGCCTCATTCTCCTTTGGTTCTACTGTATTTATTTCGTTACAATTCTCATTTGTAGTAAGTTTTAGTTGAGCTCTATTTACTCATACCACATACAATGGATTAATAACATCTATTTTAAATTTATGTAATCTCAAAAGCTTTACGTTCACCTATTTATCCTTTTGTTCTACTCTAAACCCTAAAACATAAACCCTAAACCCTAAACACCCACATTTAGTTGAACTCTACGAACTTGCATCACATTCGGTGGACGAATATCATGAGCTTAAACTTATTGTGGTTTAACAAGACACTTTTTGTCATTAGAGAGGAATTTCTCCACTCAAAAGCTATATGTTGGCCTCATTCTCCTTTGGTTCTACTGTATTTATTTCGTTACAATTCTTCATTTGTAGTAAGTTTTAGTTGAGCTCTATTTACTCATACCACATACATTGGATTAATAACATCTATTTTAAATTTATGTTATTTCAAAAGCTTTACGTTCACCTATTTATCCTTTTGTCCTACTCTAAACCCTAACCCTAAACCCTAAACCCTAAACACCCACATTTAGTTGAGCTCTACGAACTTCCATCACAATCAGAGGAGGAATATGATGAGCTCAACCTTAATTATGGTACAACAAGACACTTTTTGTCGTTAGAGGGGAATTTCTCCACTCAAGAGCTATATGTTGGCCTCATTCTCCTTTGGTTCTACTGTATTTATTTCGTTACAATTCTTCATTTGTAGTAAGTTTTAGTTGAGCTCTATTTACTCATACCACATACATTGGATTAATAACATCTATTTTAAATTTATGTTATCTCAAAAGCTTTACGTTCACCTATTTATCCTTTTGTCTACTCTAAACCCTAAAACTAAACCCTAAACCCTAAACACCCACATTTAGTTGAACTCTACGAACTTGCATCACATTCGGTGGACGAATATAATGAGCTTAAACTTATTGTGGTACACAAGACATTTTTGTCATTAGAGAGGAATTTCTCCACTCAAAAGCTATATGTTGGCCTCATTCTCCTTTGGTTCTACTGTATTTATTTCGTTACAATTCTTCATTTGTAGTAAGTTTTAGTTGAGCTCTATTTACTCATACCACATACAATGGATTAATAACATCTATTTTAAATTTATGTTATCTCAAAAGCTTTACGTTCACCTATTTATCCTTTTGTCCTACTCTAAACCCTAAACCCTAAACCCTAAACCCTAAACACCCACATTTAGTTGAGCTCTACGAACTTCCATCACAATCGGTGGAGGAATATGATGAGCTCAACCTTATTGTGGTACAACAAGACACTTTTTGTCATTAGAGGGAATTTCTCCACTCAAGAGCTATATGTTGGCCTCATTCACCTTTGGTTCTACTGTATTTATTTCGTTACAATTCTTCATTTGTAGTAAGTTTTAGTTGACTCTATTTACTCATACCACATACAATGGATTAATAACATCTGTTTTAAATTTATGTTATCTCAAAAGCTTTACGTTCACCTATTTATCCTTTTGTCCTACTCTAAACCCTAAACCCTAAACCCTAAACCCCAAACAGCCACATTTAGTTGAGCTCTACGAACTTGCATCACATTCGGTGGACGAATATCATGAGCTTAAACTTATTGTGGTTAACAAGACACTTTTTGTCATTAGAGAGGAATTTCTCCACTCAAAAGCTATATGTTGGCCTCATTCTCCGATGGTTCTATTGTATTTATTTTTTTACAATTCTTCATTTGTAGTAAGTTTTAGTTGAGCTCTATTTACTCATACCACATTCAATGGATTAATAACATCTATTTTAAATTTATGTTATCTCACAAGCTTTACGTTCACCTATTTATCCTTTTGTCCTACTCTAAACCCTAAACCCTAAACCCTAAACCCTAAACACCCACATTTAGTTGAGCTCTACGAACTTCCTCACAATCAGTGGAGGAATATGATGAGCTCAACCTTATTGTGGTACAACAAGACACTTTTTGTCATTAGAGAGACATTTCTCCACTCAAAAGCTATATGTTGGCCTCATTCTCCGATGGTTCTACTGTATTTATTTTTTTACAATTCTTCCATTTGTAGTAAGTTTTAGTTGAGCTCTACGACTCATATCACATACAATGGATTAATAACATCGATTTTAAATTGATGTCCTCAAAAGCTATATGTTTCCTCTTTATCCTTTTGTCCTACCCCTAAACCCCCTAAACACCCACATTTAGTTGAGCTCTACGAACTTGCATCACATTCGGTGGACGAATATATGAGCTTAAACTTATTGTGGTACATCAAGACATTTCTTGTCATTGAGAGGAATTTCTCCACTCAAAAGCTATATGTTGGCCTCATTCTCCTTTGGTTCTACTGTATTTATTTCGTTACAATTCTTCATTTGTAGTAAGTTTTAGTTGAGCTCTATTTACTCATACCACATACAATGGATTAATAACATCTATTTTAAATTTATGTTATCTCAAAAGCTTTACGTTCACCTATTTATCCTTTTGTCCTACTCTAAACCCTAAACCCTAAACCCTAAACACCCACATTTAATTGAGCTCTACGAACTTCCATCACAATCAGTGGAGGAATATGATGAGCTCAACCTTATTGTGGTACAACAAGACACTTTTTGTCATTAGAGGGGAATTTCTCCACTCAAGAGCTATATGTTGGCCTCATTCTCCTTTGGTTCTACTGTATTTATTTCGTTACAATTCTTCATTTGTAGTAAGTTTTAGTTGAGCTCTATTTACTCATACCACATACAATGGATTAATAACATCTATTTTAAATTTATATTATCTCAAAAGCTTTACGTTCACCTATTTATCCTTTTGTCCTACTCTAAACCCTAAACCCTAAACCCTAAACCCCAAACAGCCACATTTAGTTGAGCTCTACGAACTTGCATCACATTCGGTGGACGAATATCATGAGCTTAAACTTATTGTGGTTTAACAAGACACTTTTTGTCATTAGAGAGGAATTTCTCCACTCAAAAGCTATATGTTGGCCTCATTCTCCTTTGGTTCTACTGTATTTATTTCGTTACAATTCTTCATTTGTAGTAAGTTTTAGTTGAGCTCTATTTACTCATACCACATACATTGGATTAATAACATCTATTTTAAATTTATGTTATTCAAAAGCTTTACGTTCACCTATTTATCCTTCTGTCCTACTCTAAACCCTAAACCCTAAACCCTAAACCCTAAACACCCACATTTAGTTGAGCTCTACGAACTTCCATCACAATCAGAGGAGGAATATGATGAGCTCAACCTAATTATGGTACAACAAGACACTTTTTGTCGTTAGAGGGGAATTTCTCCACTCAAGAGCTATATGTTGGCCTCATTCTCCTTTGGTTCTACTGTATTTATTTCGTTACAATTCTTCATTTGTAGTAAGTTTTAGTTGAGCTCTATTTACTCATACCACATACATTGGATTAATAACATCTATTTTAAATTTATGTTATCTCAAAAGCTTTACGTTCACCTATTTATCCTTTTGTTCTACTCTAAACCCTAAAACATAAACCCTAAACCCTAAACACCCACATTTAGTTGAACTCTACGAACTTGCATCACATTCGGTGGACGAATATAATGAGCTTAAACTTATTGTGGTACATCAAGACATTTCTTGTCATTAGAGAGGAATTTCTCCACTCAAAAGCTATATGTTGGCCTCATTCTCCTTTGGTTCTACTGTATTTATTTCGTTACAATTCTTCATTTGTAGTAAGTTTTAGTTGAGCTCTATTTACTCATACCACATACAATGGATTAATAACATCTATTTTAAATTTATGTTATCTCAAAAGCTTTACGTTCACCTATTTATCCTTTTGTCCTACTCTAAACCCTAAACCCTAAACCCTAAACCCTAAACACCCACATTTAGTTGAGCTCTACGAACTTCCATCACAATCAGTGGAGGAATATGATGAGCTCAACCTTATTGTGGTACAACAAGACACTTTTTGTCATTAGAGGGGAATTTCTCCACTCAAGAGCTATATGTTGGCCTCATTCACCTTTGGTTCTACTGTATTTATTTCGTTACAATTCTTCATTTGTAGTAAGTTTTAGTTGACCTCTATTTACTCATACCACATACAATGGATTAATAACATCTGTTTTAAATTTATGTTATCTCAAAAGCTTTACGTTCACCTATTTATCCTTTTGTCCTACTCTAAACCCTAAACCCTAAACCCCAAACAGCCACATTTAGTTGAGCTCTACGAACTTGCATCACATTCGGTGGACGAATATCATGAGCTTAAACTTATTGTGGTTTAACAAGACACTTTTTGTCATTAGAGAGGAATTTCTCCACTCAAAAGCTATATGTTGGCCTCATTCTCCGATGGTTCTATTGTATTTATTTTTTTACAATTCTTCATTTGTAGTAAGTTTTAGTTGAGCTCTATTTACTCATACCACATTCAATGGATTAATAACATCTATTTTAAATTTATGTTATCTCACAAGCTTTACGTTCACCTATTTATCCTTTTGTCCTACTCTAAACCCTAAACCCTAAACCCTAAACCCTAAACACCCACATTTAGTTGAGCTCTACGAACTTCCATCACAATCAGTGGAGGAATATGATGAGCTCAACCTTATTGTGGTACAACAAGACACTTTTTGTCATTAGAGAGACATTTCTCCACTCAAAAGCTATATGTTGGCCTCATTCTCCGATGGTTCTATTGTATTTATTTTTTTACAATTCTCCATTTGTAGTAAGTTTTAGTTGAGCTCTACGAACTTATATCACATACAATGGATTAATAACATCGATTTTAAATTGATGTCCTCTCAAAAGCTATATGTTTGCCTCTTTATCCTTTTGTCCCACCCTAAACCCTAAACACCCACATTTAGTTGAGCTCTACGAACTTGCATCACATTCGGTGGACGAATATCATGGCTTAAACTTATTGTGGTACAACAAGACACTTTTGTCATTAGAGAGGAATTTCTCCACTCAAAAGCTATATGTTGGCCTCATTCTCCTTTGGTTCTACTGTATTTATTTCATTACAATTCTTCATTTGTAGTAAGTTTTAGTTGAGCTCTATTTACTCATACCACATACAATGGATTAATAACATCTATTTTAAATTTATGTTATCTCAAAAGCTTTACGTTCACCTATTTATCCTTTTGTCTACTCTAAACCCTAAAACATAAACCCTAAACCCTAAACACCCACATTTAGTTGACTCTACGAACTTGCATCACATTCGGTGGACGAATATAATGAGCTTAAACTTATTGTGGTACATCAAGACATTTCTTGTCATTAGAGAGGAATTTCTCCACTCAAAAGCTATATGTTGGCCTCATTCTCCTTTGGTTCTACTGTATTTATTTCGTTACAATTCTTCATTTGTAGTAAGTTTTAGTTGAGCTCTATTTACTCATACGACATACAATGGATTAATAACATCTATTTTAAATTTATGTTATCTCAAAAGCTTTACGTTCACCTATTTATCCTTTTGTCCTACTCTAAACCCTAAACCCTAAACCCTAAACACCCACATTTAATTGAGCTCTACGAACTTCCATCACAATCAGTGGAGGAATATGATGAGCTCAACCTTATTGTGGTACAACAAGACACTTTTTGTCATTAGAGGGGAATTTCTCCACTCAAGAGCTATATGTTGGCCTCATTCTCCTTTGGTTCTACTGTATTTATTTCGTTACAATTCTTCATTTGTAGTAAGTTTTAGTTGAGCTCTATTTACTCATACCACATACAATGGATTAATAACATCTATTTTAAATTTATGTTATCTCAAAAGCTTTACGTTCACCTATTTATCCTTTTGTCCTACTCTAAACCCTAAACCCTAAACCCTAAACCCAAACACCACATTTAGTTGAGCTCTACGAACTTGCATCACATTCGGTGGACGAATATCATGAGCTTAACTTATTGTGGTTTAACAAGACACTTTTTGTCATTAGAGAGGAATTTCTCCACTCAAAAGCTATATGTTGGCCTCATTCTCCTTTGGTTCTACTGTATTTATTTCGTTACAATTCTTCATTTGTAGTAAGTTTTAGTTGAGCTCTATTTACTCATACCACATACAATGGATTAATAACATCTATTTTAAATTTATGTTATCTCAAAAGCTTTACGTTCACCTATTTATCCTTTTGCCTACTCTAAACCCTAAACCCTAAACCCTAAACCCCAAACAGCCACATTTAGTTGAGCTCTACGAACTTGCATCACATTCGGTGGACGAATATCATGAGCTTTAACTTATTGTGGTTTAACAAGACACTTTTTGTCATTAGAGAGGAATTTCTCCACTCAAAAGCTATATGTTGGCCTCATTCTCCTTTGGTTCTACTGTATTTATTTCGTTACAATTCTTCATTTGTAGTAAGTTTTAGTTGAGCTCTATTTACTCATACCACATACAATGGATTAATAACATCTATTTTAAATTTATGTTATCTCAAAAGCTTTACGTTCACCTATTTATCCTTTTGTTCTACTCTAAACCCTAAACATAAACCCTAAACCCTAAACACCCACATTAGTTGAACTCTACGAACTTGCATCACATTCGGTGGACGAATATAATGAGCTTAAACTTATTGTGGTACATCAAGACATTTCTTGTCATTGAGAGGAATTTCTCCACTCAAAAGCTATATGTTGCCTCATTCTCCTTTGGTTCTACTGTATTTATTTCGTTACAATTCTTCATTTGTAGTAAGTTTTAGTTGAGCTCTATTTACTCATACGACATACAATGGATTAATAACATCTATTTTAAATTTATGTTATCTCAAAAGCTTTACGTTCACCTATTTATCCTTTTGTCCTACTCTAAACCCTAAACCCTAAACCCTAAACCCTAAACACCCACATTTAGTTGAGCTCTACGAACATGCATCACATTCGGTGGACGAATATCATGAGCTTAAACTTATTGTGGTTTAACAAGACACTTTTTGTCATTAGAGAGGAATTTCTCCACTCAAAAGCTATATGTTGGCCTCATTCTCCTTTGGTTCTACTGTATTTATTTCGTTACAATTCTTCATTTGTAGTAAGTTTTAGTTGAGCTCTATTTACTCATACCACATACAATGGATTAATAACAACTATTTTAAATTTAAGTTATCTCAAAAGCTTTACGTTCACCTATTTATCCTTTTGTCCTACTCTAAACCCTAAACCCTAAACCCTAAACACCCACATTTAGTTGAGCTCTACGAACTTGCATCACATTCGGTGGACGAATATCATGAGCTTAAACTTATTGTGGTTTAACAAGACACTTTTTGTCATTAGAGAGGAATTTCTCCACTCAAAAGCTATATGTTGGCCTCATTCTCCTATGGTTCTACTGTATTTATTTCGTTACAATTCTTCATTTGTAGTAAGTTTTAGTTGAGCTCTATTTACTCATACCACATACAATGGATTAATAACATCTATTTTAAATTTATGTTATCTCAAAAGCTTTACGTTCACCTATTTATCCTTTTGTCCTACTCTAAACCCTAAACCCTAAACCCTAAACCCTAAACACCCACATTTAGTTGAACTCTACGAACTTGCATCACATTCGGTGGGCGAATATAATGAGCTTAACTTATTGTGGTACAACAAGACATTTCTTGTCATTAGAGAGGAATTTCTCCACTCAAAAGCTATATGTTGGCCTCATTCTCCTTTGGTTCTACTGTATTTATTTCGTTACAATTCTTCATTTGTAGTAAATTTAGTGAGCTCTATTTACTCATACGACATACAATGGATTAATAACATCTATTTTAAATTTATGTTATCTCAAAAGCTTTACGTTCACCTATTTATCCTTTTGTCCTACTCTAAACCCTAAACCCTAAACACCCACATTTAGTTGAGCTCTACGAACTGCATCACATTCGGTGGACGAATATCATGAGCTTAAACTTATTGTGGTTTAACAAGACACTTTTTGTCATTAGAGAGGAATTTCTCCACTCAAAAGCTATATGTTGCCTCATTCTCCTTTGTTCTACTGTATTTATTTCGTTACAATTCTTCATTTGTAGTAAGTTTTAGTTGAGCTCTATTTACTCATACCACATACAATGGATTAATAACATCTATTTTAAATTTATGTTATCTCAAAAGCTTTACGTTCACCTATTTATCCTTTTGTCCTACTCTAAACCCTAAACCCTAAACACCCACATTTAGTTGAGCTCTACGAACTTGCATCACATTCGTGGACGAATATCATGAGCTTAAACTTATTGTGGTTTAACAAGACACTTTTTGTCATTAGAGAGGAATTTCTCCACTCAAAAGCTATATGTTGGCCTCATTCTCCTTTGGTTCTACTGTATTTATTTCGTTACAATTCTTCATTGTAGTAAGTTTTAGTTGAGCTCTATTTACTCATACCACATACAATGGATTAATAACATCTATTTTAAATTTATGTTATCTCAAAAGCTTTACGTTCACCTATTTATCCTTTTGTCCTACTCTAAACCCTAAACCCTAAACCCTAAACACCCACATTTAGTTGAGCTCTACGAACTTCCATCACAATCAGTGGAGGAATATGATGAGCTCAACCTTATTGTGGTACAACAAGACACTTTTTGTCATTAGAGGGGAATTTCTCCACTCAAGAGCTATATGTTGGCCTCATTCTCCTTTGGTTCTACTGTATTTATTTCGTTACAATTCTTCATTTGTAGTAAGTTTTAGTTGAGCTCTATTTACTCATACGACATACAATGGATTAATAACATCTATTTTAAATTTATGTTATCTCAAAAGCTTTACGTTCACCTATTTATCCTTTTGTCCTACTCTAAACCCTAAACCCTAAACCCTAAACACCCACATTTAATTGAGCTCTACGAACTTCCATCACAATCAGTGGAGGAATATGATGAGCTCAACCTTATTGTGGTACAACAAGACACTTTTTGTCATTAGAGGGGAATTTCTCCACTCAAGAGCTATATGTTGGCCTCATTCTCCTTTGGTTCTACTGTATTTATTTCGTTACAATTCTTCATTTGTAGTAAGTTTTAGTTGAGCTCTATTTACTCATACACATACAATGGATTAATAACATCTATTTTAAATTTATGTTATCTCAAAAGCTTTACGTTCACCTATTTATCCTTTTGTCCTACTCTAAACCCTAAACCCTAAACCCTAAACACCCACATTTAATTGAGCTCTACGAACTTCCATCACAATCAGTGGAGGAATATGATGAGCTCAACCTTATTGTGGTACAACAAGACACTTTTTGTCATTAGAGGGGAATTTCTCCACTCAAGAGCTATATGTTGGCCTCATTCTCCTTTGGTTCTACTGTATTTATTTCGTTACAATTCTTCATTTGTAGTAAGTTTTAGTTGAGCTCTATTTACTCATACCACATACAATGGATTAATAACATCTATTTTAAATTTAAGTTATCTCAAAAGCTTTACGTTCACCTATTTATCCTTTTGTCCTACTCTAAACCCTAAACCCTAAACCCTAAACCCTAAACACCCACATTAAGTTGAACTCTACGAACTTGCATCACATTCGGTGGACGAATATAATGAGCTTAAACTTATTGTGGTACAACAAGACACATCTTGTCATTAGAGAGGAATTTCTCCACTCAAAAGCTATATGTTGGCCTCATTCTCCTTTGGTTCTACTGTATTTATTTCGTTACAATTCTTCATTTGTAGTAAGTTTTAGTTGAGCTCTATTTACTCATACGACATACAATGGATTAATAACATCTATTTTAAATTTATGTTATCTCAAAAGCTTTACGTTCACCTATTTATCCTTTTGTCCTACTCTAAACCCTAAACCCTAAACCCTAAACCCTAAAACACCCACATTTAGTTGAGCTCTACGAACTTGCATCACATTCGGTGGACGAATATCATGAGCTTAAACTTATTGTGGTTAACAAGACACTTTTTGTCATTAGAGAGGAATTTCTCCACTCAAAAGCTATATGTTGGCCTCATTCTCCTTTCGTTCTACTGTATTTATTTCGTTACAATTCTTCATTTGTAGTAAGTTTTAGTTGAGCTCTATTTACTCATACCACATACAATGGATTAATAACATCTGTTTTAAATTTATGTTATCTCAAAAGCTTTACGTTCACCTATTTATCTTTTTGTCCTACTCTAAACCCTAAACCCTAAACCCTAAACCCCAAACACCACATTTAGTTGAGCTCTACGAACTTGCATCACATTCGGTGGACGAATATCATGAGCTTAAACTTATTGTGGTTTACAAGACACTTTTTGTCATTAGAGAGGAATTTCTCCACTCAAAAGCTATATGTTGGCCTCATTCTCCTTTGGTTCTACTGTATTTATTTGTTACAATTCTTCATTTGTAGAAGTTTTAGTTGATCTCTATTTACTCATACCACATACAATGGATTAATAACATCTATTTTAAATTTAAGTTATCTCAAAAGCTTTACGTTCACCTATTTATCCTTTTGTCCTACTCTAAACCCTAAACCCTAAACCCTAAACCCTAAACACCCACATTAAGTTGAACTCTACGAACTTGCATCACATTCGGTGGACGAATATAATGAGCTTAAACTTATTGTCGTACAACAAGACACTTCTTGTCATTAGAGAGGAATTTCTCCACTCAAAAGCTATATGTTGGCCTCATTCTCCTTTGGTTCTACTGTATTTATTTCGTTACAATTCTTCATTTGTAGTAAGTTTTAGTTGAGCTCTATTTACTCATACGACATACAATGGATTAATAACATCTATTTTAAATTTATGTTATCTCAAAAGCTTTACGTTCACCTATTTATCCTTTTGTCCTACTCTAAACCCTAAACCCTAAACCCTAAACCCTAAACCCTAAACACCCACATTTAGTTGAGCTCTACGAACTTGCATCAGATTCGGTGGACGAATATCATGAGCTTAAACTTATTGTGGTTTAACAAGACACTTTTTGTCATTAGAGAGGAATTTCTCCACTCAAAAGCTATATGTTGGCCTCATTCTCCTTTCGTTCTACTGTATTTATTTCGTTACAATTCTTCATTTGTAGTAAGTTTTAGTTGAGCTCAATTTACTCATACCACATACAATGGATTAATAACATCTGTTTTAAATTTATGTTATCTCAAAAGCTTTACGTTCACCTATTTATCCTTTTGTCCTACTCTAAACCCTAAACCCTAAACCCCAAACAGCCACATTTAGTTGAGCTCTACGAACTTGCATCACATTCGGTGGACGAATATCATGAGCTTAAACTTATTGTGGTTTACAAGACACTTTTTGTCATTAGAGAGGAATTTCTCCACTCAAAAGCTATATGTTGGCCTCATTCTCCTTTGGTTCTACTGTATTTATTTTGTTACAATTCTTCATTTGTAGAAAGTTTTAGTTGATCTCTATTTACTCATACCACATACAATGGATTAATAACATCTATTTTAAATTTAAGTTATCTCAAAAGCTTTACGTTCACCTATTTATCCTTTTGTCCTACTCTAAACCCTAAACCCTAAACCCTAAACCCTAAACACCCACATTAAGTTGAACTCTACGAACTTGCATCACATTCGGTGGACGAATATAATGAGCTTAAACTTATTGTCGTACAACAAGACACTTCTTGTCATTAGAGAGGAATTTCTCCACTCAAAAGCTATATGTTGGCCTCATTCTCCTTTGGTTCTACTGTATTTATTTCGTTACAATTCTTCATTTGTAGTAAGTTTTAGTTGAGCTCTATTTACTCATACGACATACAATGGATTAATAACATCTATTTTAAATTTATGTTATCTCAAAAGCTTTACGTTCACCTATTTATCCTTTTGTCCTACTCTAAACCCTAAACCCTAAACCCTAAACCCTAAACCCTAAACACCCACATTTAGTTGAGCTCTACGAACTTGCATCACATTCGGTGGACGAATATCATGAGCTTAAACTTATTGTGGTTTAACAAGACACTTTTTGTCATTAGAGAGGAATTTCTCCACTCAAAAGCTATATGTTGGCCTCATTCTCCTTTCGTTCTACTGTATTTATTTCGTTACAATTCTTCATTTGTAGTAAGTTTTAGTTGAGCTCTATTTACTCATACCACATACAATGGATTAATAACATCTGTTTTAAATTTATTTTATCTCAAAAGATTTACGTTCACCTATTTATCCTTTTGTCCTACTCTAAACCCTAAACCCTAAACCCTAAACCCCAAACAGCCACATTTAGTTGAGCTCTATGAACTTGCATCACATTCGGTGGACGAATATCATGAGCTTAAACTTATTGTGGTTTACAAGACACTTTTTGTCATTAGAGAGGAATTTCTCCACTCAAAAGCTATATGTTGGCCTCATTCTCCTTTGGTTCTACTGTATTTATTTCGTTACAATTCTTCATTTGTAGTAAGTTTTAGTTGAGCTCTATTTACTCATACCACATACAATGGATTAATAACATCTATTTTAAATTTATGTTATCTCAAAAGCTTTACGTTCACCTATTTATCCTTTTGTTCTACTCTAAACCCTAAAACATAAACCCTAAACCCTAAACACCCACATTTAGTTGAACTCTACGAACTTGCATCACATTCGGTGGACGAATATAATGAGCTTAAACTTATTGTGGTACATCAAGACATTTCTTGTCAATAGAGAGGAATTTCTCCACTCAAAAGCTATATGTTGGCCTCATTCTCCTTTGGTTCTACTGTATTTATTTCGTTACAATTCTTCATTTGTAGTAAGTTTTAGTTGAGCTCTATTTACTCATACGACATACAATGGATTAATAACATCTATTTTAAATTTATGTTATCTCAAAAGCTTTACGTTCACCTATTTATCCTTTTGTCCTACTCTAAACCCTAAACCCTAAACACTAAACACCCACATTTAATTGAGCTCTACGAACTTCCATCACAATCAGTGGAGGAATATGATGAGCTCAACCTTATTGTGGTACAACAAGACACTTTTTGTCATTAGAGGGGAATTTCTCCACTCAAGAGCTATATGTTGGCCTCATTCTCCTTTGGTTCTACTGTATTTATTTCGTTACAATTCTTCATTTGTAGTAAGTTTTAGTTGAGCTCTATTTACTCATACCACATACAATGGATTAATAACATCTATTTTAAATTTATGTTATCTCAAAAGCTTTACGTTCACCTATTTATCCTTTTGTCCTACTCTAAACCCTAAACCCTAAACCCTAAACCCTAAACCCCAAACAGCCACATTTAGTTGACCTCTACGAACTTGCATCACATTCGGTGGACGAATATCATGAGCTTAAACTTATTGTGGTTTAACAAGACACTTTTTGTCATTAGAGAGGAATTTCTCCACTCAAAAGCTATATGTTGGCCTCATTCTCCTTTGGTTCTACTGTATTTATTTCGTTACAATTCTTCATTTGTAGTAAGTTTTAGTTGAGCTCTATTTACTCATACCACATACAATGGATTAATAACATCTATTTTAAATTTATGTTATTTCAAAAGCTTTACGTTCACCTATTTATCCTTCTGTCCTACTCTAAACCCTAAACCCTAAACCCTAAACCCTAAACACCCACATTTAGTTGAGCTCTACGAACTTGCATCACATTCGGTGGACGAATATCATGTGCTTAAACTTATTGTGGTACAACAAGACACTTTTTGTCATTAGAGGGGAATTTCTCCACTCAAGAGCTATATGTTGGCCTCATTCACCTTTGGTTCTACTGTATTTATTTCGTTACAATTCTTCATTTGTAGTAAGTTTTAGTTGAGCTCTATTTACTCATACCACATACAATGGATTAATAACATCTATTTTAAATTTATGTTATCTCAA
The DNA here is from genome assembly GCF_012489685.1 of Lotus japonicus. Taxonomy (NCBI): domain Eukaryota; kingdom Viridiplantae; phylum Streptophyta; class Magnoliopsida; order Fabales; family Fabaceae; genus Lotus; species Lotus japonicus. The sequence continues at coordinate 28,456,481 of NC_080045.1, read as the reverse complement.
AAGCTTTACGTTCACCTATTTATCCTTTTGTCCTACTCTAAACCCTAAACCCTAAACCCTAAACCCTAAACCCTAAACACCCACATTTAATTGAGCTCTACGAACTTCCATCACAATCAGTGGAGGAATATGATGAGCTCAACCTTATTGTGGTACAACAAGACACTTTTTGTCATTAGAGGGGAATTTCTCCACTCAAGAGCTATATGTTGGCCACATTCTCCTTTGGTTCTACTGTATTTATTTCGTTACAATTCTTCATTTGTAGTAAGTTTTAGTTGAGCTCTATTTACTCATACGACATTCAATGGATTAATAACATCTATTTTAAATTTATGTTATCTCAAAAGCTTTACGTTCACCTATTTATCCTTTTGTCCTACTCTAAACCCTAAACCCTAAACACCCACATTTAGTTGAGCTCTACGAACTTGCATCACATTCGGTGGACGAATATCATGAGCTTAAACTTATTGTGGTTTAACAAGACACTTTTTGTCATTAGAGAGGAATTTCTCCACTCAAAAGCTATGTTGGCCTCATTCTCCTTTGGTTCTACTGTATTTATTTTGTTACAATTCTTCAGTTGTAGAAAGTTTTAGTTGAGCTCTATTTACTCATACCACATACAATGGATTAATAACATCTATTTTAAATTTAAGTTATCTCAAAAGCTTTACGTTCACCTATTTAACCTTTTGTCCTACTCTAAACCCTAAACCCTAAACCCTAAACCCTAAACCCTAAACCCTAATCACCCACATTAAGTTGAACTCTACGAACTTGTATCACATTCGGTGGACGAATATAATGAGCTTAAACTTATTGTGGTACAACAAGACACTTCTTGTCATTAGAGAGGAATTTCTCCACTCAAAAGCTATATGTTGGCCTCATTCTCCTTTGGTTCTACTGTATTTATTTCGTTACAATTCTTCATTTGTAGTAAGTTTTAGTTGAGCTCTATTTACTCATACGACATACAATGGATTAATAACATCTATTTTAAATTTATGTTATCTCAAAAGCTTTACGTTCACCTATTTATCCTTTTGTCCTACGCTAAACCCTAAACACCCACATTTAGTTGAGCTCTACGAACTTGCATCACATTCGGTGGACGAATATCATGAGCTTAAACTTATTGTGGTTTAACACGACACTTTTTGTCATTAGAGAGGAATTTCTCCACTCAAAAGCTATATGTTGGCCTCATTCTCCTTTCGTTCTACTTTATTTATTTCGTTACAATTCTTCATTTGTAGTAAGTTTTAGTTGAGCTCTATTTACTCATACCACATACAATGGATTAATAACATCTGTTTTAAATTTATGTTATCTCAAAAGCTTTACGTTCACCTATTTATCCTTTTGTCCTACTCTAAACCCTAAACCCTAAACCCTAAACCCCAAACAGCCACATTTAGTTGAGCTCTACGACCTTGCATCACATTCGGTGGACGAATATCATGAGCTTAAACTTATTGTGGTTTAACAAGACACTTTTTGTCATTAGAGAGGAATTTCTCCACTCAAAAGCTATATGTTGGCCTCATTCTCCTTTGGTTCTACTGTATTTATTTCGTTACAATTCTTCATTTGTAGTAAGTTTTAGTTGAGCTCTATTTACTCATACCACATACATTGGATTAATAACATCTATTTTAAATTTATGTTATTTCAAAAGCTTTACGTTCACCTATTTATCCTTCTGTCCTACTCTAAACCCTAAACCCTAAACACCCACATTTAGTTGAGCTCTACGAACTTCCATCACAATCAGAGGAGGAATATGATGAGCTCAACCTAATTATGGTACAACAAGACACTTTTTGTCGTTAGAGGGGAATTTCGCCACTCAAGAGCTATATGTTGGCCTCATTCTCCTTTGGTTCTACTGTATTTATTTCGTTACAATTCTTCATTTGTAGTAAGTTTTAGTTGAGCTCTATTTACTCATACCACATACATTGGATTAATAACATCTATTTTAAATTTGTTATCTCAAAAGCTTTACGTTCACCTATTTATCCTTTTGTTCTACTCTAAACCCTAAAACATAAACCCTAAACCCTAAACACCCACATTTAGTTGAACTCTACGAACTTGCATCACATTCGGTGGACGAATATAATGAGCTTAAACTTATTGTGGTACATCAAGACATTTCTTGTCATTAGAGAGGAATTTCTCCACTCAAAAGCTATATGTTGGCCTCATTCTCCTTTGGTTCTACTGTATTTATTTCGTTACAATTCTTCATTTGTAGTAAGTTTTAGTTGAGCTCTATTTACTCATACCACATACAATGGATTAATAACATCTATTTTAAATTTATGTTATCTCAAAAGCTTTACGTTCACCTATTTATCCTTTTGTCCTACTCTAAACCCTAAACCCTAAACACCCACATTTAGTTGAGCTCTACGAACTTGCATCACATTCGTTGGACGAATATCATGTGCTTAAACTTATTGTGGTTTAACAAGACACTTTTTGTCATTAGAGAGGAATTTCTCCACTCAAAAGCTATATGTTGGCCTCATTCTCCTTTGGTTCTACTGTATTTATTTCGTTACAATTCTTCATTTGTAGTAAGTTTTAGTTGAGCTCTATTTACTCATACCACATACAATGGATTAATAAGATCTATTTTAAATTTATGTTATCTCAAAAGCTTTACGTTCACCTATTTATCCTTTTGTCCTACTCTAAACCCTAAACCCTAAACCCTAAACCCTAAACACCCACATTTAGTTGAGCTCTACGAACTTCCATCACAATCAGTGGAGGAATATGATGAGCTCAACTTTATTGTGGTACAATAAAACACTTTTTGTCATTAGAGGGGAATTTCTCCACTCAAGAGCTATATGTTGGCCTCATTCACCTTTGGTTCTACTGTATTTATTTCGTTACAATTCTTCATTTGTAGTAAGTTTTAGTTGAGCTCTATTTACTCATACGACATACAATGGATTAATAACATCTATTTTAAATTTATGTTATCTCAAAAGCTTTACGTTCACCTATTTATCCTTTTGTCCTACTCTAAACCCTAAACCCTAAACCCTAAACCCTAAACACCCACATTTAGTTGAGCTCTACGAACATGCATCACATTCGGTGGACGAATATCATGAGCTTAAACTTATTGTGGTTTAACAAGACACTTTTTGTCATTAGAGAGGAATTTCTCCACTCAAAAGCTATATGTTGGCCTCATTCTCCTTTGGTTCTACTGTATTTATTTCGTTACTATTCTTCATTTGTAGTAAGTTTTAGTTGAGCTCTATTTACTCATACCACATACAATGGATTAATAACAACTATTTTAAAATTAAGTTATCTCAAAAGCTTTACGTTCACCTATTTATCCTTTTGTCCTACTCTAAACCCTAAACCCTAAACCCTAAACCCTAAACACCCACATTTAGTTGAGCTCTACGAACTTGCATCACATTCGGTGGACGAATATCATGAGCTTAAACTTATTGTGGTTTAACAAGACACTTTTTGTCATTAGAGAGGAATTTCTCCACTCAAAAGCTATATGTTGGCCTCATTCTCCTATGGTTCTACTGTATTTATTTCGTTACAATTCTTCATTTGTAGTAAGTTTTAGTTGAGCTCTATTTACTCATACCACATACAATGGATTAATAACATCTATTTTAAATTTATGTTATCTCAAAAGCTTTACGTTCACCTATTTATCCATTTGTCCTACTCTAAACCCTAAACCCTAAACCCTAAACCCTAAACACCCACATTTAGTTGAACTCTACGAACTTGCATCACATTCGGTGGGCGAATATAATGAGCTTATACTTATTGTGGTACAACAAGACATTTCTTGTCATTAGAGAGGAATTTCTCCACTCAAAAGCTATATGTTGGCCTCATTCTCCTTTGGTTCTACTGTATTTATTTCGTTACAATTCTTCATTTGTAGTAAGTATTAGTTGAGCTCTATTTACTCATACGACATACAATGGATTAATAACATCTATTTTAAATTTATGTTATCTCAAAAGCTTTACGTTCACCTATTTATCCTTTTGTCCTACTCTAAACCCTAAACCCTAAACACCCACATTTAGTTGAGCTCTACGAACATGCATCACATTCGGTGGACGAATATCATGAGCTTAAACTTATTGTGGTTTAACAAGACACTTTTTGTCATTAGAGAGGAATTTCTCCACTCAAAAGCTATATGTTGGCCTCATTCTCCTTTGGTTCTACTGTATTTATTTCGTTACAATTCTTCATTTGTAGTAAGTATTAGTTGAGCTCTATTTACTCATACGACATACCATGGATTAATAACATCTATTTTAAATTTATGTTATCTCAAAAGCTTTACGTTCACCTATTTATCCTTTTGTCCTACTCTAAACCCTAAACCCTAAACACCCACATTTAGTTGAGCTCTACGAACATGCATCACATTCGGTGGACGAATATCATGAGCTTAAACTTATTGTGGTTTAACAAGACACTTTTTGTCATTAGAGAGGAATTTCTCCACTCAAAAGCTATATGTTAGCCTCATTCTCCTTTTGTTCTACTGTATTTATTTCGTTACAATTCTTCATTTGTAGTAAGTTTTAGTTGAGCTCTATTTACTCATACCACATACAATGGATTAATAACATCTATTTTAAATTTATGTTATCTCAAAAGCTTTACGTTCACCTATTTATCCTTTTGTCCTACTCTAAACCCTAAACCCTAAACACCCACATTTAGTTGAGCTCTACGAACTTGCATCACATTCGTTGGACGTATATCATGTGCTTAAACTTATTGTGGTTTAACAAGACACTTTTTGTCATTAGAGAGGAATTTCTCCACTCAAAAGCTATATGTTGGCCTCATTCTCCTTTGGTTCTACTGTATTTATTTCGTTACAATTCTTCAATTGTAGTAAGTTTTAGTTGAGCTCTATTTACTCATACCACATACAATGGATTAATAACATCTATTTTAAATTTATGTTATCTCAAAAGCTTTACGTTCACCTATTTATCCTTTTGTCCTACTCTAAACCCTAAACCCTAAACACCCACATTTAGTTGAGCTCTACGAACATGCATCACATTCGGTGGACGAATATCATGAGCTTAAACTTATTGTGGTTTAACAAGACACTTTTTGTCATTAGAGAGGAATTTCTCCACTCAAAAGCTATATGTTAGCCTCATTCTCCTTTTGTTCTACTGTATTTATTTCGTTACAATTCTTCATTTGTAGTAAGTTTTAGTTGAGCTCTATTTACTCATACCACATACAATGGATTAATAACATCTATTTTAAATTTATGTTATCTCAAAAGCTTTACGTTCACCTATTTATCCTTTTGTCCTACTCTAAACCCTAAACCCTAAACCCTAAACACCCACATTTAGATGAGCTCTACGAACTTGCATCACATTCGTTGGACGAATATCATGTGCTTAAACTTATTGTGGTTTAACAAGACACTTTTTGTCATTAGAGAGGAATTTCTCCACTCAAAAGCTATATGTTGGCCTAATTCTCCTTTGGTTCTACTGTATTTATTTCGTTACAATTCTTCAATTGTAGTAAGTTTTAGTTGAGCTCTATTTACTCATACCACATACAATGGATTAATAACATCTATTTTAAATTTATGTTATCTCAAAAGCTTTACGTTCACCTATTTATCCTTTTGTCCTACTCTAAACCCTAAACCCTAAACCCTAAACCCTAAACACCCACATTTAGTTGAACTCTACGAACTTGCATCACATTCGGTGGACGAATATAATGAGCTTAAACTTATTTTGGTACAACAAGACATTTCTTGTCATTAGAGAGGAATTTCTCCACTCAAGAGCTATATGTTGGCCTCATTCTCCTTTGGTTCTACTGTATTTATTTCGTTACAATTCTTCATTTGTAGTAAGTTTTAGTTGAGCTCTATTTACTCATACGACATACAATGGATTAATAACATCTATTTTAAATTTATGTTATCTCAAAAGCTTTACGTTCACCTATTTATCCTTTTGTCCTACTCTAAACCCTAAACCCTAAACCCTAAACCCTTAACACCCACATTTAGTTGAGCTCTATGAACTTGCATCACATTCGGTGGACGAATATCATGAGCTTAAACTTATTGTGGTTTAACAAGACACTTTTTGTCATTAGAGAGGAATTTCTCTACTCAAAAGCTATATGTTGGCCTCATTCTCCTTTGGTTCTACTGTATTTATTTCGTTACAATTCTTCATTTGTAGTAAGTTTTAGTTGAGCTCTATTTACTCATAACACATACAATGGATTAATAACATCTATTTTAAATTTATGTTATCTCAAAAGCTTTACGTTCACCTATTTATCCTTTTGTCCTACTCTAAACCCTAAACCCTAAACCCTAAACCCTAAACACCCACATTTAGTTGAACTCTACGAACTTGCATCACATTCGGTGGACGAATATAATGAGCTTAAACTTATTGTGGTACAACAAGACACTTTTTGTCATTAGAGAGGAATTTCTCCACTCAAAAGCTATATGTTGGCCTCATTCTCCTTTGGTTCTACTGTATTTATTTCGTTACAATTCTTCATTTGTAGTAAGTTTTAGTTGAGCTCTATTTACTCATACGACATACAATGGATTTATATCATCTATTTTAAATTTATGTTATCTCAAAAGCTTTACGTTCACCTATTTATCCTTTTGTCCTACTCTAAACCCTAAACCCTAAACCCTAAACACCCACATTTAGTTGAGCTCTACGAACTTCCATCACAATCAGTGGAGGAATATGATGAGCTCAACCTTATTGTGGTACAACAAGTGATACGCCCCAAGTTGATGCAAGGGCTGAAATGGATCGTCTAGGATTGATCTTGGATGATGGGAACTCTGAAATGTGAGAAAGAAGAAGAAGAATTTGGTGATAGAAGGGAAATGGATAGAAAAGAGGGGAAGTTTTAGTGAAATGGAAGATGAAGACTTCACACAAAGGTGGTGGCAAACCCTTGATAAGCCTAATTCTTTAATCACTCAAGAACTATGAGAATCACTCTCACAAATCTGAATCACTCAGAAAAAAAAAATACTAATTCATTCATAATCTGTCTATTACATTGAAGGAGTGGTCCTTATAAAGAAGAAGGAAATTCAGCCTAGTTACAAAAAAATGATGAGGTGTAATTTCTCTAGAAGAATCCTAGGCTAGGAGTTACAAATTAAAAGAGGAAGATAGTGATATGCTTCAGCCCTGAACGTGTTTTTAGTGGCTGATTGCTTCATGTAACTCCCTTTCTTGATTGTTATTCTGACCAGGGAACATAGCATTCAATGCTCTTTATGCACTTAATTTCCTTGTCTTTGTAACTCCATTCTTGCCTTTGAAAGCTCTTCAATCCTTTTACTTTGCTGATGTAACTCCTCCATTCAGAACTTATTGAAATTCAAACACATTCAAAGAGTTTTAAGAAAGGAATGGATCCCTCCCTTTAAGCCCTTCATGCGCCACATGCAAACACACACCACTTGAAGTGGATTAAACACACTAAAATAAAATTCAGCAACATAATGCATTTGGATCCAACTTATTCAATTGGTCCTTTGCATTTTTATTGAAATAAAATAAAACAAAACATCACATGGCAGCCCCTATGCGTGGGCTGGCTCTTCTTCTTGGGCCTGAATGATCATCATGATTTTTGGTTCCATCTCTTCTACCACTTTGTCTTCAAGAATGGTTGCCACTACTTGCTGAAGAGTCTCTTTGGCCTTTTTAGCTCTAGCCCTTGTCATTGGTCCTCCAAGTCCTTTTAGTGCTCCATGACCCTTGTCCTTGTCCTTGTCCTCATCATTCCCTCCCTCTTGAAAAGGATTTGACCTCAAATCAAATTCTCCGCCATCTGCATCAAAGAGAGATAAATCAGAGACATTAAAGGTTGAGCTGATGTTATACTCACCTGGAAGCTCTATTTTGTAGGCATTGTTATTGATTCTCTCAAGCACTTGAAAAGGTCCATCCCCTCTAGGTTGGAGTTTGGATTTCCTTTGTTCTGGAAACCTTTCCTTCCTCATGTGCACCCAAACCCAATCTCCGGGTTGGAACACCACCTCCTTTCTTCCCTTGTTAGCTTGCCTAGCATAACTCTCATTCTTTCTCTCAATTTGAGCCTTCACACGCTCATGCATCTTCTTGACATATTCAGCTTTGCCCTGTCCTTCCTTGTGCTTGAAAACAGAAATGTTAGGCATAGGCAACAAATCAAGAGGAGTCAAAGGGTTAAATCCATACACTACTTCAAATGGAGAGCAATTGGTAGTGCTATGGACAGCCCTATTGTAAGCAAATTCAACATGAGGCAAACACGCCTCCCAAGCCTTTAAATTGGCCTTAAGGACAGTCCTATGCAAGGTGCCTAGGGTCCTATTAACCACCTCAGTTTGCCCATCAGTTTGTGGGTGGCAAGTGGTAGAGAACAAAAGTTTGGTGCCTAACTTCCCCCATAAAGTCCTCCAGAAGTGACTTAGGAACTTGGTGTCCCTATCACTAACTATGCTTCTAGGCATCCCATGAAGTCTTACAACTTCTTTAAAGAACAAATCAGCAACGTGACAAGCATCATCAGCTTTCCTGCAAGGAATAAAGTGAGCCATTTTTGAAAACCTATCAACAACCACAAAAATGGAATCCTTACCATTCTTTGTTCTAGGGAGGCCTAAAACAAAGTCCATAGACAAGTCAACCCAAGGGTATTCAGGGATTGGCAAAGAAGTATACAAACCATGTGGCATCACCTTAGACTTAGCCTTCTTGCAAACAATGCAATGTTCACAAAACTTGATCACATCATGTTTCATTTTGGGCCAATAGAAATGTTCCTGTAAAGTTTCTAGAGTCTTTTGGACTCCAAAATGACCCATTAATCCCCCAGCATGGGATTCTTTAACAAGCAGTTCTCTAATGGAACTTTTAGGCACACACAACCTGTTTTCCTTAAATAAAAATCCATTGTGCCTATAAAATCCATTTTGAGAAACTTTCTCACAAGCCACAAAAATTTCAGCAAAGTTATCATCTTTTTCATACATTTCTTTCACATGTTCAAGTCCTAGCAATTTAGTCTCTAACATGGAAAGCAACACGTGTCTCCTGGATAAAGCATCAGCCACAATGTTACTTTTCCCTTTTTTGTGTTTTATGACATAGGGAAATTGTTCCAAAAATTCAACCCATTTGGCATGCCTTTTGTTCAACTTACCTTGCCCCTTCAAGTATTTCAGCGACTCATGATCACTATGAATCACGAATTCCTTGGGCAAAAGATAATGCTGCCAAGTCTTCAAAGCTCTCACCAAAGCATACAATTCCTTATCATAAGTAGAATAGTTAAGGGCAGCTCCGCTTAACTTTTCACTAAAATAAGCAATTGGGTGGCCTTCTTGAAGCAACACAGCACCAATACCTACATTTGAAGCATCACATTCAAGTTCAAAAGATTTAGCAAAGTTAGGTAAAGCAAGTATAGGTGCATGGGTAAGCTTATGCTTTAGGGCAGCAAAGGCCTCTTCTTGATTCTTTCCCCAATGAAAACCCACATTCTTTTTCACCACTTCATTTAGGGGTGCTGCCAAGGTACTAAAGTCCTTTACAAACCTCCTGTAGAAACTGGCCAAGCCATGAAAACTTCTTACATCACCCACGGATTTAGGAGTGGGCCACTCTTGAATGGCTTTGATCTTTTCCTCATCAACCTGCACTCCTTTCGAACTCACAACAAAACCAAGAAACACAACATGGTCAGTGCAAAAAGTGCATTTCTCAAGATTGGCAAACAATTGTTCCTTTCTAAGCATACTCAAGACGGATCTTAAGTGCTCAACATGCAGCTCAAGAGTAGTGCTATAGACCAAAATATCATCAAAGTACACAACCACAAATTTCCCAATGAATTCCCTCAAAACATGGTTCATTAGTCTCATAAAAGTACTAGGTGCATTAGTTAAACCAAAAGGCATAACCAACCATTCATACAAACCATATTTAGTTTTGAAAGCAGTTTTCCATTCATCCCCTTCTTTAATCCTTATCTGATTGTAACCACTTTTCAAATCAATTTTAGAAAAATAACATGCTCCATGCAATTCATCAAGCAAATCATCAAGTCTAGGAATAGGGTGCCTATACTTAATGGTGATGTTATTCAAGGCTCTACAATCAGAGCACATTCTCCAAGTCCCATCTTTCTTTGGTACCAAAATCACCGGTACAGCACAAGGACTCAAGCTATTTCTTACCCACCCTTTGTTCAAGAGTTCTTCCACTTGTCTTTGAATTTCAGTGGTTTCTTGTGGGTTGCTTCTATATGCTGGCCTATTAGGCAAAGAAGCTCCCGGAATGAGATCAATTTGATGCTCAATTCCTCTCAGTGGTGGTAGACCACTTGGAACACTTGTTGGAAACACATCCTCATAATCCTGCAAAAGAGATTTAACACTAGACGGCAGTTCAAAATTTTCAAAAGTGTTAGTGTTCAAAATCTGATTTTTGCAAAACATCAAGTATAGGATCTGTTTTGAAGCTATCATCCTTTTCACCTCTCTCTTTTTGATCAAACAAATTTCTTTTCTCTCAAGTATTTCACTCTTTTCTTTTTGCTCTCTCTCAAGTGTTTCACTCTTTTCTTTTTGCTTTCTCTCAAGTGTCTCACTCTTTTCTTTTCTCTCTTGTTCAATCTTTTCTCTCATTTTCTTTTGATCCTCACGCACCTCCCTAGGGCTCAAAGGTTTGAGCGGAATTTTCTGGCCATGATGTTGGAATGAGATCTTGTTGGTGCTGCCATTATGATCAGAGTTGGTGTCATATTGCCATGGTCTTCCCAACAGTATGTGACTAGCCTCCATGGGAACAACATCACAAAGAACCTTATCCCTGTATTTGCCAATGGAAAAGTCAACTTCAACTTGCTTACTTACTTGTATTTCTCCATAGTGGCTGAGCCATTGAAGTTTGTATGGCCAAGGATGTGGTTTTGTGACCAGGTTCAGCTTCTCCACCATTCTTTCACTAGCCACATTAGTACAGCTCCCGCCATCAACAATCATCAAGCAAATCTGCCCATTGACAGAACATCTTGTGTGAAAGATATTCTCTCTTTGGCTTTCTTTCTTTGGCTTTTGTTGGCTACCAAGCATTCTCCGGATCATCAACAGTTCACCATTCATGGCTGCCTCCTCTTCTTCTTCACTTTGTTCTCCTTCGGACTCACTGATGTAGTCTCCATCATCCTTAAGAATCATGGTCTTTTTGGAGGCACATTCATAAGCATAATGTCCCATACCTTGGCATTTGAAGCACTTGACCTCTTTGCTCTTTTTGGATGGTTGTTCAAGAGGTTTTGAAGAAGCTGAAGCTTGTGGTTTGGTGGCTGGTTTGCTAAGGGTGCTCGGCCCTTCATCTTTCATTCTGTCTCTCCAAGATGAATTGGAATTGGTAGAACTCTTCCTTGCAAGCCCTTTCCTTTTGAGTTGTTGCTCAACTTTAGTGGCCTTGTGCAGCATTTCTTCCATGTCTACATATTCCTGAAGTTCTACAATATCTCTAACATCATTAGATAAACCATTAATAAATCGAATCATGGTTACCTCTTCATCCTCCTCAAGATTGGCTTGCAACATAAGCACCTCAAGTTCTTTGTAATACTCCTCAACACTCTTGCTGCCTTGGGTAAGTTTTTGAAGTTTAAATTTTACATCCCTAGCATGGCTTGAAGGGACATATCTTTTCCTCATGATTCGTTTCATTTCAGCCCATGTTTCCACCGCTGGCTCCTCATTTCTCAATCTCTCTTTTGCAAACTTATTCCACCAAACAAGAGCATAGTCTGAAAAGTGAGCAGCTGCAAGTTTCACCTTTTGGTCCTCCTCATAGTTGTTGCAAGCAAAGACATGCTCTATTTTGAGTTCCCACTCCAAGTATGCCTCTGGATCACTCTTTCCCTTAAAAGGAGGAATTTGGAATTTGACTCCTTCAATCCGAGCAGGTCGAGGATTTTCATGAATTCGTCGTGGCCTCCCGCCTTCACTGTCACTATTGTTCCGGTTCTCCATTTGATCCAGCCTTTCGTGGATCTCTTCAGTTTGCCTCCTCATTAAGTTTTCCAGATGTTGTGTAAGAGCCCGCATTTCGATGGTCGAGAGTCGCACTGCTGGTTGCTCCTCCTCTTCTCCTGACATCTTTGACAAATGAAAAGATTCAAGTAGAACAAACAAATGTTAGTGTTTACCTCACTTCTCTCGTGTTTCCCTCAAATTGGCTTTTCTATGATGTGCACTCTTGCCTTTTTCCACTCAAAAATTCTCACAATCTCTTGAGTAAATCAAAGTTAAGACACACAAAGAATTATGCCACCAAATTTGTGTAGAGTCACACAGATTAGAATAGACTTTAGAATATGAAACAAAAGAAGACAAGACAAATCACCACAGAAATGGAAAGGACTCCAAATATTTAGAGACTAAAGAAGAATTCAAGAACAAACAGAAAGAAGAAAATAAATTGGAATGCTAGCAACAAAATTACCTTGAACAATTGAATTTGGCTAATTAAACAAGAACCATTCAGCCATTTTTTTTTTTTTGAATTTTCGTTTTTTTTTTTTTTGAATTTTCGTTTTGTAATTTGTTTTTGATTCTGAACAATTAACAAGGCTTAACTTTTGCAATGGTTCAGCCAAAAGAAACAAAAACTAAAATCAAGGTAACAAGAAATGACAAAGAGTTGCTAACCAGAATTCCAGATAAGAAAAGAAACCAAAATCCTAGAACCGGAGCTCTGATACCAAATGATACGCCCCAAGTTGATGCAAGGGCTGAAATGGATCGTCTAGGATTGATCTTGGATGATGAGAACTCTGAAATGTGAGAAAGAAGAAGAAGAATTTCGTGATAGAAGGGAAATGGACAGAAAAGAGGGGAAGTTTTAGTGAAATGGAAGATGAAGACTTCACACAAAGGTGGTGGCAAACCCTTGATAAGCCTAATTCTTGAATCACTCAAGAACTATGAGAATCACTCTCACAAATCTGAATCACTCAGAAAAAAAAATACTAATTCATTCATAATCTGTCTATTACATTGAAGGAGTGGTCCTTATAAAGAAGAAGGAAATTCAGCCTAGTTACAAAAAAATGATGAGGTGTAATTTCTCTAGAAGAATCCTAGGCTAGGAGTTACAAATTAAAAGAGGAAGATAGTGATATGCTTCAGCCCTGAACGTGTTTTTAGTGGCTGATTGCTTCATGTAACTCCCTTTCTTGATTGTTATTCTGACCAGGGAACATAGCATTCAATGCTCTTTATGCACTTAATTTCCTTGTCTTTGTAACTCCATTCTTGCCTTTGAAAGCTCTTCAATCCTTTTACTTTGCTGATGTAACTCCTCCATTCAGAACTTATTGAAATTCAAACACATTCAAAGAGTTTTAAGAAAGGAATGGATCCCTCCCTTTAAGCCCTTCATGCGCCACATGCAAACACACACCACTTGAAGTGGATTAAACACACTAAAATAAAATTCAGCAACATAATGCATTTGGATCCAACTTATTCAATTGGTCCTTTGCATTTTTATTGAAATAAAATAAAACAAAACATCACATGGCAGCCCCTATGCGTGGGCTGGCTCTTCTTCTTGGGCCTGAATGATCATCATGATTTTTGGTTCCATCTCTTCTACCACTTTGTCTTCAAGAATGGTTGCCACTACTTGCTGAAGAGTCTCTTTGGCCTTTTTAGCTCTAGCCCTTGTCATTGGTCCTCCAAGTCCTTTTAGTGCTCCATGACCCTTGTCCTTGTCCTTGTCCTCATCAACAAGACACTTTTTGTCATTAGAGGGGAATTTCTCCACTCAAGAGCTATATGTTGGCCTCATTCTCCTTTGGTTCTACTGTATTTATTTCGTTACAATTCTTCATTTGTAGTAAGTTTTAGTTGAGCTCTATTTATTCATACGACATTCAATGGATTAATAACATCTATTTTAAATTTATGTTATCTCAAAAGCTTTACGTTCACCTATTTATCCTTTTGTCCTACTCTAAACCCTAAACCCTTAACACCCACATTTAGTTGAGCTCTACGAACTTGCATCACATTCGGTGGACGAATATCATGAGCTTAAACTTAATGTGGTTTAACAAGACACTTTTTGTCATTAGAGGGGAATTTCTCCACTCAAGAGCAGATGTTGGCCTCATTCTCCTTTGGTTCTACTGTATTTATTTCGTTACAATTCTTCTTTTGTAGTAAGTTTTAGTTGAGCTCTATTTACTCATACCACATACAATGGATTAATAACATCTATTTTTAATTTATGTTATCTCAAAAGCTTTACGTTCACCTATTTATCCTTTTGTCCTACTCTAAACCCTAAACCCTAAACCCTAAACACGCACATTTAGTGGAGCTCTACGAACTTGCATCACATTCGGTGGACGAATATCATGAGCTTAAACTTATTGTGGTACAACAAGACACTTTTTGTCATTAGAGAGGAATTTCTCCACTCAAAAGCTATATGTTGGCCTCATTCTCCTTTGGTTCTACTTTATTTATTTTGTTACAATTCTTCATTTGTAGTAAGTTTTAGTTGAGCTCTATTTACTCATACGACATACAATGGATTAATATCATCTATTTTAAATTTAAGTTATCTCAAAAGCTTTACGTTCACCTATTTATCCTTTTGTCCTACTCTAAACCCTAAACCCTAAACCCTAAACACCCACATTTAGTTGAGCTCTACGAACTGCCATCACAATCAGTGGAGGAATATGATGAGCTCAACCTTATTGTGGTACAACAAGACACTTTTTGTCATTAGAGAGGAATTTCTCCACTCAAAAGCTATATGTTGGCCTCATTCTCTGATGGTTCTATTGTATTTATTTTTTTACAATTCTCCATTTGTAGTAAGTTTTAGTTGAGCTCTACGAACTTATATCACATACAATGGATTAATAACATCGATTTTAAATTGATGTCCTCTCAAAAGCTATATGTTTGCCTCTTTATCCTTTTGTCCTACCCTAAACCCTAAACACCCACATTTAGTTGAGCTCTACGAACTTGCATCACATTCGGTGGACGAATATCATGTGCTTAAACTTATTATGGTACAACAAGACACTTTTAGTCATTAGAGAGGAATTTCTCCACTCAAAAGCTATATGTTGGCCTCATTCTCCTTTGGTTCTACTGTATTTATTTCGTTACAATTCTTCATTTGTAGTAAGTTTTAGTTGAGCTCTATTTACTCATACCACATACAATGGATTAATAACATCTATTTTAAATTTATGTTATCTCAAAAGCTTTACGTTCACCTATTTATCCTTTTGTCCTACTCTAAACCCTTAAACCCTAAACCCTAAACCCTTAACACCCACATTTAGTTGAGCTCTACGAACTTGCATCACATTCGGTAAACGAATATCATGAGCTTAAACTTATTGTGGTTTAACAAGACACTTTTTGTCATTAGAGGGGAATTTCTCCACTCAAGAGCTGTATGTTGGCCTCATTCTCCTTTGGTTCTACTGTATTTATTTCGTTACAATTCTTCATTTGTAGTAAGTTTTAGTTGAGCTCTATTTACTCATACGACAGTCAATGGATTAATATCATCTATTTTAAATTTATGTTATTTCAAAAGCTTTACGTTCACCTATTTATCCTTTTGTCCTACTCTAAACCCTAAACCCTAAACCCTAAACACCCACATTTTGTTGAGCTCTACGAACTTCCATCACAATCAGTGGAGGAATATCATGAGCTCAACCTTATTGTGGTACAACAACACACTTTTTGTCATTAGAGAGGAATTTCTCCACTCAAAAGCTATATGTTGGCCTCATTCTACTTTGGTTCTACTGTATTTATTTTGTTACAATTCTTCATTTGTAGTAAGTTTTAGTGGAGCTCTATTTACTCATACCACATACAATGGATTAATAACATCTATTTTAAATTTATGTTATCTCAAAAGCTTTACGTTCACCTATTTATCCTTTTGTCCTACTCTAAACCCTTAAACCCTAAACCCTAAACCCTTAACACCCACATTTAGTTGAGCTCTACGAACTTGCATCACATTCGGTGAACGAATATCATGAGCTTAAACTTATTGTGGTTTAACAAGACACTTTTTGTCATTAGAGGGGAATTTCTCCACTCAAGAGCTGTATGTTGGCCTCATTCTCCTTTGGTTCTACTGTATTTATTTCGTTACAATTCTTCATTTGTAGTAAGTTTTAGTTGAGCTCTATTTACTCATACGACATTCAATGGATTAATATCATCTATTTTAAATTTATGTTATCTCAAAAGCTTTACGTTCACCTATTTATCCTTTTGTCCTACTCTAAACCCTAAACCCTAAACACCCACATTTTGTTGAGCTCTACGAACTTCCATCACAATCAGTGGAGGAATATGATGAGCTCAACCTTATTGTGGTACAACAACACACTTTTTGTCATTAGAGAGGAATTTCTCCACTCAAAAGCTATATGTTGGCCTCATTCTCTAATGGTTCTATTGTATTTATTTTTTTACAATTCTCCATTTGTAGTAAGTTTTAGTTGAGCTCTACGAACTTATATCACATACAATGGATTAATAACATCGATTTTAAATTGATGTCCTCTCAAAAGCTATATGTTTGCCTCTTTATCCTTTTGTCCTACCCTAAACCCTAAACACCCACATTTAGTTGAGCTCTACGAACTTGCATCACATTCGGTGGACGAATATCATGAGCTTAAACTTATTGTGGTTTAACAAGACACTTTTTGTCATTAGAGGGGAATTTCTCCACTCAAGAGCTATATGTTGGCCTCATTCTCCTTTGGTTCTACTGTATTTATTTCGTTACAATTCTTCATTTGTAGTAAGTTTTAGTTGAGCTCTATTTACTCATACGACATTCAATGGATTAATAACATCTATTTTAAATTTATGTTATCTCAAAGCTTTACGTTCACCTATTTATCCTTTTGTCCTACTCTAAACCCTAAACCCTAAACACCCACATTTAGTTGAGCTATACGAACTTGCATCACATTCGGTGGACGAATATCATGAGCTTAAACTTATTGTGGTTTAACAAGACACTTTTTGTCATTAGAGAGGAATTTCTCCACTCAAAAGCTATATGTTGGACTCAATCTCCTTTGGTTCTACTGTACTTATTTCGTTACAATTCTTCATTTGTAGTAAGTTTTAGTTGAGCTCTATTTACTCATACGACACACAATGGATTAATAACATCTATTTTAAATTTATGTTATCTCAAAAGCTTTACGTTCACCTATTTATCCTTTTGTCCTACTTTAAACCCTAAACCCTAAACCCTAAACACCCACATTTAGCTGAGCTCTACGCACTTCCATCACAAACAGTGGAGGAATATGATGAGCTCAACCTTATTATGGTACAACAAGACACTTTTTGTCATTAGAGAGGAATTTCTCCACTCAAAAGCTATATGTTGGCCTCATTCTCCTTTGGTTCTATTGTACTTATTTTTTTACAATTCTCCATTTGTAGTAAGTTTTAGTTGAGCTCTACGAACTTATAACACATACAATGGATTAATAACATCGATTTTAAATTGATGTCCTCTCAAAAGCTATACGTTTGCCTTTTCATCCTTTTGTCCTATCCTAAACGCTAAACTCTAAACACCCACATTTAGTTGAGCTCTACGAACTTGCATCACATTCGGTGGACGAATATCATGAGCTTAAACTTATTGTGGTACAACAAGACACTTTTTGTCATTAGAGAGGAATTTCTCCACTCAAAAGCTATATGTTGGCCTCATTCTCCTTTGGTTCTATTGTACTTATTTTTTTACAATTCTCCATTTGTAGTAAGTTTTAGTTGAGCTCTACAAACTCATAGCACAGACAATGGATTAATAACATCGATTTGAAATTGATGTCCTCACTAAAGCTATATGTTTGCCTCTTTATCCTTTTGTCCTAACCTAAACCCAAAACCCTAAACACCCACATTTAGTTGAGCTCTACGAACTTGCATCACATTCGGTGGACGTATATCATGAGCTTAAACTTATTGTGGTACAACAAGACACTTTTTGTCATTAGAGAGGAATTTCACCACTCAAAAGAAATATGTTGGCCTCATTCTCCTTTGGTTCTACTGTATTTATTTCGTTACAATTCACCATTTGTATTTAGTTTTAGTTGAGCTCTACGAACTCATATCACAAACAATGGATTAGTAACATCGATTCTATATTTATGTCCTCTCAAAAGCTTTACTTTGACCTCTTTATCCTTTTGTCCTACTCTATACCCTAAACCCTAAACCCTAAACACTCAAATTTAGTTGAGCTCTACGAACATGCATCACATTCGGTGGAGAAATATCATGAGCTTAAACTTATTGTGCTACAACAAGACACTTTTAGTCACTAGAGAGGAATATCTCCACTCAAAAGCTATATGTTGGCCTCATTCTCCTTTGGTTCTATTGTACTTATTTTTTTACAATTTTTAATTTGTAGTAAGTTTTAGTTGAGCTCTATTTACTCATACCACATACAATGGATTAATAACATCTATTTTTAATTTATGTTATCTCAAAAGCTTTACGTTCACCTATTTATCCTTTTGTCCTACTCTAAACCCTAAACCCTAAACCCTAAACACGCACATTTAGTTGAGCTCTACGAACTTGCATCACATTCGGTGGACGAATATCATGAGCTTAAACTTATTGTGGTACAACAAGACACTTTTTGTCATTAGAAAGGAATTTCTCCACTCAAAAGCTATATGTTGGCCTCATTCTCCTTTGGTTCTACTGTATTTATTTCGTTACAATTCTTCATTTGTAGTAAGTTTTAGTTGAGCTCTATTTACTCATACGACATACAATGGATTAATATCATCTATTTTAAATTTATGTTATCTCAAAAGCTTTACGTTCACCTATTTATCCTTTTGTCCTACTTTAAACCCTAAACCCTAAACACCCACATTTAGTTGAGCTCTACGAACTTGCATCACATTCGGTGGACGAATATCATTAGCTTAAACTTATTGTGGTTTAACAAGACACTTTTTGTCATTAGAGAGGAATTTCTCCACTCAAAAGCTATATGTTGGCCTCATTCTCCTTCGGTTCTAGTATATTTATTTCGTTACAATTCAACATTTGTAGTAAGTTTTAGTTGAGCTCTATTTACTCATACGACATACAATGGATTAATAACATCTATTTTAAATTTATGTTATCTCAAAAGCTTTACGTTCACCTATTTATCCTTTTGTCCTACTCTAAACCCTAAACCCTAAACCCTAAACACCAACATTTAGTTGAGCTCTACGAACTTGCATCACATTCGGTGGACGAATATCATGAGCTTAAACTTATTGTGGTTTAACAAGACACTTTTTGTCATTAGAGAGGAATTTCTCCACTCAAAAGCTATATGTTGGCCTCATTCTCCTTTGGTTCTACTGTATTTATTTCGTTACAATTCTTCATTTGTAGTAAGTTTTAGTTGAGCTCTACGAACTCATAACACATATAATGGATTAATTACATCTATTTAAAATTTATGTTATCTCATAAGCTTTACGTTCACCTCTTTATCCTTTTGACCAACTCTAAACCCTAAACCCTAAACCCTAAACCCTAAACACCATCATTTAGTTCAGCTCTATGAACTTGCATCACATTCGGTGGACGAATATCATGAGCTTAAATTTATTGTGGTACAGCAAGACACTTTTTGTCATTAGAGAGGAATTTCTCCACTCAAAAGCTATATGTTGGACTCAATCTCCTTTGGTTCTACTGTACTTATTTCGTTACAATTCTTCATTTGTAGTAAGTTTTAGTTGAGCTCTATTTACTCATACGACACACAATGGATTAATAACATCTATTTTAAATTTATGTTATCTCAAAAGCTTTACGTTCACCTATTTATCCTTTTGTCCTACTTTAAACCCTAAACCCTAAACCCTAAACACCCACATTTAGCTGAGCTCTACGCACTTCCATCACAATCAGTGGAGGAATATGATGAGCTCAACCTTATTATGGTACAACAAGACAATTTTTGTCATTAGAGAGGAATTTCTCCACTCAAAATCTATATGTTGGCCTCATTCTCCTTTGGTTCTATTGTACTTATTTTACAATTCTCCATTTGTAGTAAGTTTTAGTTGAGCTCTACGAACTTATAACACATACAATGGATTAATAACATCGATTTTAAATTGATGTCCTCTCAAAAGCTATACGTTTGCCTCTTCATCCTTTTGTCCTATCCTAAACGCTAAACTCTAAACACCCACATTTAGTTGAGCTCTACGAACTTGCATCACATTCGGTGGACGAATATCATGAGCTTAAACTTATTGTGGTACAACAAGACACTTTTTGTCATTAGAGAGGAATTTCTCCACTCAAAAGCTATATGGTGGCCTCATTCTCCTTTGGTTCTACTGTACTAATTTCGTTACAATTCTTCATTTGTAGTAAGTTTTAGTTGAGCTCTACGAACTTATATCACATACAATGGATTAATAACATCGATTTTAAATTGATGTCCTCACTAAAGCTATATGTTTGCCTCTTTATCCTTTTGTCCTAACCTAAACCCTAAACCCTAAACACCCACATTTAGTTGAGCTCTACGAACTTGCATCACATTCGGTGGACGTATATCATGAGCTTAAACTTATTGTGGTACAACAAGACACTTTTTGTCATTAGAGAGGAATTTCACCACTCAAAAGAAATATGTTGGCCTCATTCTCCTTTGGTTCTACTGTATTTATTTCGTTACAATTCACCATTTGTATTAAGTTTTAGTTGAGCTCTACGAACTCATATCACAAACAATGGATTAGTAACATCGATTCTATATTTATGTCCTCTCAAAAGCTTTACTTTGACCTCTTTATCCTTTTGTCCTACTCTATACCCTAAACCCTAAACCCTAAACACTCAAATTTAGTTGAGCTCTACGAACATGCATCACATTCGGTGGAGAAATATCATGAGCTTAAACTTATTGTGGTACAACAAGACACTTTTAGTCACTAGAGAGGAATATCTCCACTCAAAAGCTATATGTTGGCCTCATTCTCCTTTGGTTCTATTGTACTTATTTTTTTACAATTTTTAATTTGTAGTAAGTTTTAGTTGAGCTCTATTTACTCATACCACATACAATGGATTAATAACATCTATTTTTAATTTATGTTATCTCAAAAGCTTTACGTTCACCTATTTATCCTTTTGTCCTACTCTAAACCCTAAACCCTAAACCCTAAACACGCACATTTAGTTGAGCTCTACGAACTTGCATCACATTCGGTGGACGAATATCATGAGCTTAAACTTATTGTGGTACAACAAGACACTTTTTGTCATTAGAAAGGAATTTCTCCACTCAAAAGCTATATGTTGGCCTCATTCTCCTTTGGTTCTACTGTATTTATTTCGTTACAATTCTTCATTTGTAGTAAGTTTTAGTTGAGCTCTATTTACTCATACGACATACAATGGATTAATATCATCTATTTTAAATTTATGTTATCTCAAAAGCTTTACGTTCACCTATTTATCCTTTTGTCCTACTCTAAACCCTAAACCCTAAACACCCACATTTAGTTGAGTTTTACGAACTTCCATCACAATCAGTGGAGGAATATGATGAGCTCAACCTTATTGTGGTACAACAAGACACTTTTTGTCCTTAGAGAGGAATTTCTCCTCTCAAAAGCTATATGTTGGCCTCATTCTCCGATGGTTCTATTGTATTTATTTTTTTACAATTCTCCATTTGTAGTAAGTTTTAGTTGAGCTCTACGAACTTATATCACATACAATGGATTAATAACATCGATTTTAAATTGATGTCCTCTCAAAAGCTATATGTTTGCCTCTTTATCCTTTTGTCCTACCCTAAACCCTAAACACCCACATTTAGTTGAGCTCTACGAACTTGCATCACATTCGGTGGACGAATATCATGTGCTTAAACTTATTGTGGTACAACAAGACACTTTTAGTCATTAGAGAGGAATTTCTCCACTCAAAAGCTATATGTTGGCCTCATTCTCCTTTGGTTCTACTGTATTTATTTCGTTACAATTCTTCATTTGTAGTAAGTTTTAGTTGAGCTCTATTTACTCATACCACATACATTGGATTAATAACATCTATTTTAAATTTATGTTATCTCAAAAGCTTTACGTTCACCTATTTATCCTTCTGTCCTACTCTAAACCCTAAACCCTAAACCCTAAACCCTCAACCCTAAACCCTAAATACCCACATTTAGTTGAGCTCTACGAACTTGCATCACATTCGGTGGACGAATTTCATTAGCTTAAACTTATTGTGGTACAACAAGACACTTTTTGTCATTAGAGAGGAATTTCTCCACTCAAAAGCTATATGTTGGCCTCATTCTCCTTTGGTTCTACTGTATTTATTTCGTTACAATTCTTCATTTGTAGTAAGTTTTAGTTGAGCTCTATTTACTCATACGACATAAAATGGATTAATATCATCTATTTTAAATTTATGTTATCTCAAAAGCTTTACGTTCACCTATTTATCCTTTTGTCCTACTCTAAACCCTAAACCCTAAACCCTAAACACCCACATTTAGTTGAGCTCTACGAACTTCCATCACAATCAGTGGAGGAATATGATGAGCTCAACCTTATTGTGGTACAACAAGACACTTTTTGTCATTAGAGAGGAATTTCTCCTCTCAAAAGCTATATGTTGGCCTCATTCTCCGATGGTTCTATTGTATTTATTTTTTTACAATTCTCCATTTGTAGTAAGTTTTAGTTGAGCTCTACGAACTTATATCACATACAATGGATTAATAACATCGATTTTAAATTGATTTCCTCTCAAAAGCTATATGTTTGCCTCTTTATCCTTTGGTCCTACCCTAAACACTAAACACCCACATTTAGTTGAGCTCGACGAACTTGCATCACATTCGGTGGACGAATATCATGAGCTTAAACTTATTGTGGTTTAACAAGACACTTTTTGTCATTAGAGAGGAATTTCTCCACTCAAAAGCTATATGTTGGCCTCATTCTCCTTTGGTTCAATTGTATTTATTTCGTTACAATTCTTCATTTGTAGTAAGTTTTAGTTGAGCTCTATTTACTCATACGACATACAATGGATTAATAACATCTATTTTAAATTTATGTTATCTCAAAAGCTTTACGTTCACCTATTTATCCTTCTGTCCTACTCTAAACCCTAAACCCTAAACCCTAAACCCTAAACACCCACATTTAGTTGAGCTCTACGAACTTCCATCACAAACAGAGGAGGAATATGATGAGCTCAACCTAATTGTGGTACAACAAGACACTTTTTGTCATTAGAGGCGAATTTCTCCACTCAAGAGCTGTATGTTGGCCTCATTCTCCTTTGGTTCTACTGTATTTATTTCGTTACAATTCTTCATTTGTAGTAAGTTTTAGTTGAGCTCTATTTACTCATACGACATTCAATGGATTAATAACATCTATTTTAAATTTATGTTATCTCAAAAGCTTTACGTTCAACTATTTATCCTTTTGTCCTACTCTAAACCCTAAACCCTAAACACTAAACACGCACATTTAGTTGAGCTCTACGAACTTGCATCACATTCGGTGGGCGAATATCATGAGCTTAAACTTATTGTGGAACAACAAGACACTTTTTGTCATTAGAGAGGAATTTCTCCACTCAAAAGCTATATGTTGGCCTCATTCTCCTTTGGTTCTACTGTATTTATTTCGTTACAATTCTTCATTTGTAGTAAGTTTTAGTTGAGCTCTATTTACTCATACGACATTCAATGGATTAATAACATCTATTTTAAATTTATGTTATCTCAAAAGCTTTACGTTCACCTATTTATCCTTTTGTCCTACTCTAAACCCTAAACACTAAACCCTAAACATCCACATTTAGTTGAGCTCTACGAACTTGCATCACATTCGGTGGACGAATATCATGAGCTTAAACTTATTGTGGTTTAACAAGACACTTTTTGTCATTAGAGAGGAATTTCTCCACTCAAAAGCTATATGTTGGCCTCATTCTCCTTTGGTTCTACTGTATTTATTTCGTTACAATTCTTCATTTGTAGTAAGTTTTAGTTGAGCTCTATTTACTCATACGACATACAATGGATTAATAACATCTATTTTAAATTTATGTTATCTCAAAAGCTTTACGTTCACCTATTTATCCTTTTGTCCTACTCTAAACCCTAAACCCTAAACCCTAAACCCTAAACACCCATATTTAGTTGAGCTCTACGAACTTGCATCACATTCGGTGGACGAATATCATGTGCTTAAACTTATTGTGGTACAACAAGACACTTTTAGTCATTAGAGAGGAATTTCTCCACTCAAAAGCTATATGTTGGCCTCATTCTCCTTTGGTTCTACTGTATTTATTTCGTTACAATTCTTCATTTGTAGTAAGTTTTAGTTGAGCTCTATTTACTCATACCACATACATTGGATTAATAACATCTATTTTAAATTTATGTTATCTCAAAAGCTTTACGTTCACCTATTTATCCATTTGTCCTACTCTAAACCCTAAACCCTAAACCCTAAACACCCACATTTAGTTGAGCTCTACGAACTTGCATCACATTCGGTGGACGAATATCATGAGCTTAAACTTATTGTGGTTTAACAAGACACTTTTTGTCATTAGAGAGGAATTTCTCCACTCAAAAGCTATATGTTGGCCTCATTCTCCTTTGGTTCTACTGTATTTATTTCGTTACAATTCTTCATTTGTAGTAAGTTTTAGTTGAGCTCTATTTACTCATACGACATACAATGGATTAATAACATCTATTTTAAATTTATGTTATCTCAAAAGCTTTACGTTCACCTATTTATCCTTCTGTCCTACTCTAAACCCTAAACCCTAAACCCTAAACCCTATACACCCACATTTAGTTGAGCTCTACGAACTTCCATCACAATCAGAGGAGGAATATGATGATCTCAACCTAATTGTGGTACAACAAGACAGTTTTTGTCATTAGAGGGGAATTTCTCCACTCAAGAGCTGTATGTTGGCCTCATTCTCCTTTGGTTCTACTGTATTTATTTCGTTACAATTCTTCATTTGTAGTAAGTTTTAGTTGAGCTCTATTTACTCATACGACATTCAATGGATTAATAACATCTATTTTAAATTTATGTTATCTCAAAAGCTTTACGTTCACCTATTTATCCTTTTGTCCTACTCTAAACCCTAAACCCTAAACACTAAACACTAAACACGCACATTTAGTTGAGCTCTACGAACTTGCATCACATTCGGTGGGCGAATATCATGAGCTTAAACTTATTGTGGTACAACAAGACACTTTTTGTCATTAGAGAGGAATTTCTCCACTTAAAAGCTATATGTTGGCCTCATTCTCCTTTGGTTCTACTGTATTTATTTCGTTACAATTCTTCATTTGTAGTAAGTTTTAGTTGAGCTCTATTTACT
Organism: Lotus japonicus; assembly: GCF_012489685.1. Classification (NCBI taxonomy): domain Eukaryota; kingdom Viridiplantae; phylum Streptophyta; class Magnoliopsida; order Fabales; family Fabaceae; genus Lotus; species Lotus japonicus. Next base: position 28,430,863 of record NC_080045.1, on the reverse strand, counting down.
CATACGACATTCAATGGATTAATAACATATATTTTAAATTTATGTTATCTCAAAAGCTTTACGTTCACCTATTTATCCTTTTGTCCTACTCTAATCCCTAAACCCTAAACCCTAAACACCCACATTTAGTTGAGCTCTACGAACTTGCATCACATTCGGTGGACGAATATCATGTGCTTAAACTTATTATGGTACAACAAGACACTTTTAGTCATTAGAGAGGAATTTCTCCACTCAAAGGCTATATGTTGGCCTCATTCTCCTTTGGTTCTACTGTATTTATTTCGTTACAATTCAACATTTGTAGTAAGTTTTAGTTGAGCTCTATTTTGATGAGAACCAAAGGGGGTCACTTGAAGATTGAAGTCCAAATAAGCAAATCATAAATTTTCTATTTTTTTCTTTAAATTTTCGTATGTATTTTTGGGGTGAATTATCTGATAACTTGAAAGTGGTGTGTGTGGTGCATGGAGCTGAATGGGGGGGGGGCATCTCTCTCTTGATACTCTTTGCTTGTGTGGAATAAATCATCAATGGTTGAATGATAAAAAGAGCTGAATATGATTCAGCAATAGACAAGAAGAATGAAGGCTATCAAGACAAGAAAAGGAGTTACAAAGACAAAAGAGTTAATTGCATAAAGAGCATTGAATGCTTGGTTCCCTAACCATGAAGAACAATCAAGAAGGGAGTTACAAGATGCCTTCAGCCATTGTACATGGATAAAGGGGCTGAACAAAGCTTTAATTTTCTTTTATTTTGTGTAACTTCCAGAATAGGATTCTCTTAAGAGAAATTAGACTTAATTATTTTAGGCTGATTTCTTTTCCTATAAAAGGCATTTCAACCCATTGTAATTGGGAGATTATGAATGAATTAGTATTTTTTTTCTGAGTGATTCAGATTTGTGAGAGTGATTCTCATAGTTCTTGAGTGATTCAAGAATTAGGCTTATCAAGGGTTTGCCACCACCATTGTGTGAAGTCTTCATCTTCCATTTCACTAAAACTTCCCCTCTTTTCTGTCCATTTCCCTTCTATCCCGAAATTCTTCTTCTTCTTTCTCACATTTCAGAGTTCTCATCATCCAAGATCAATCCTAGACGATCCATTTCAGCCCTTGCATCAACTTGGGGCGTATCATATTTACTCATACCACATACAATGGATTAATAACATCTATTTTAAATTTATGTTATCTCAAAAGCTTTACGTTCACCTATTTAACCTTTTGTCCTACTCTAAACCCTAAACCCTAAACCCTAAACCCTAAACACCCACATTTAGTTGAGCTCTACGAACTTCCATCACAATCAGTGGAGGAATATGATGAGCTCAACCTTATTGTGGTACAACAAGACACTTTTTGTCATTAGAGGGGAATATCTCCACTCAAGAGCTATATGTTGGCCTCATTCTCCTTTGGTTCTACTGTATTTATTTCGTTACAATTCTTCATTTGTAGTAAGTTTTAGTTGAGCTCTATTTACTCATACGACATTCAATGGATTAATAACATCTATTTTAAATTTATGTTATCTCAAAAGCTTTACGTTCACCTATTTATCCTTTTGTCCTACTCTAAACCCTAAACCCTGAACCCTAAACCCTAAACCCTAAACACCCACATTTAGTTGAGCTCTACGAACTTGCATCACATTCGGTGGACGAATATCATGTGCTTAAACTTATTGTGGTACAACAAGACACTTTTAGTCATTAGAGAGGAATTTCTCCACTCAAAAGCTATATGTTGGCCTCATTCTCCTTTGGTTCTACTGTATTTATTTCGTTACAATTCTTCATTTGTAGTAAGTTTTAGTTGAGCTCTATTTACTCATACCACATACATTGGATTAATAACATCTATTTTAAATTTATGTTATCTCAAAAGCTTTACGTTCACCTATTTATCCTTCTGTCCTACTCTAAACCCTAAACCCTAAACACCCACATTTAGTTGAGCTCTACGAACTTCCATCACAATCAGAGGAGGAATATGATGAGCTCAACCTAATAATTGTGGTACAACAAGACACTTTTTGTCATTAGAGGGGAATTTCTCCACTCAAGAGCTGTATGTTGGCCTCATTCTCCTTTGGTTCTACTGTATTTATTTCGTTACAATTCTTCATTTGTAGTAAGTTTTAGTTGAGCTCTATTTACTCATACGACATTCAATGGATTAATAACATCTATTTTAAATTTATGTTATCTCAAAAGCTTTTCGTTCACCTATTTATCCTTTTGTCCTACTCTAAACCCTAAACCCTAAACCCTAAACACCCACATTTAGTTGAGCTCTACGAACTTCCATCACAATCAGAGGAAGAATATGATGAGCTCAACCTTATTGTGGTACAACAAGACACTTTTTGTCATTAGAGAGGAATTTCTCCACTCAAAAGCTATATGTTGGCCTCATTCTCTGATGGTTCTATTGTATTTATTCTTTTACAATTCTCCATTTGTAGTAAGTTTTAGTTGAGCTCTACGAACTTATATCACCTACAATGGATTAATAACATCGATTTTAAATTGATGTCCTCTCAAAAGCTATATGTTTGCCTCTTTATCCTTTTGTCCTACCCTAAACCCTAAACACCCGCATTTAGTTGAGCTCTACGAACTTGCATCACATTCGGTGGACGAATATCATGTGCTTAAACTTATTATGGTACAACAAGACACTTTTAGTCATTAGAGAGGAATTTCTCCACTCAAAAGCTATATGTTGGCCTCATTCTCCTTTGGTTCTACTGTATTTATTTCGTTACAATTCAACATTTGTAGTAAGTTTTAGTTGAGCTCTTTTTACTCATACCACATACAATTGATTAATAACATCTATTTTAAATTTATGTTATCTCAAAAGCTTTACGTTCACCTATTTATCCTTTTGTCCTACTCTAAACCCTAAACCATAAACCCTAAACCCTAAACCCTAAACACCCACATTTAGTTGAGCTCTACGAACTTCCATCACAATCAGTGGAGGAATATGATGAGCTCAACCTTATTGTGGTACAACAAGACACTTTTTGTCATGAGAGGGGAATTTCTCCACTCAAGAGCTATATGTTGGCCTCATTCTCCTTTGGTTCTACTGTATTTATTTCGTTACAATTCTTCATTTGTAGTAAGTTTTAGTTGAGCTCTATTTACTCATACGACATTCAATGGATTAATAACATCTATTTTAAATTTATGTTATCTCAAAAGCTTTACGTTCACCTATTTATCCTTTTGTCCTACTCTAAACCCTAAACCCTAAACACCCACATTTAGTTGAGCTCTACGAACTTGCATCACATTCGGTGGACGAATATCATGAGCTTAAACTTATTGTGGTTTAACAAGACACTTTTTGTCATTAGAGAGGAATTTCTCCACTCAAAAGCTATATGTTGGCCTCATTCTCCTTTGGTTCTACTGTTTTTATTTTGTTACAATTCTTCATTTGTAGTAAGTTTTAGTTGAGCTCTATTTACTCATACGACATTCAATGGATTAATAACATCTATTTTAAATTTATGTTATCTCAAAAGCTTTACGTTCACCTATTTATCCTTTTGTCCTACTCTAAACCCTAAACCCTAAACCCTAAACACCCACATTTAGTTGAGCTCTGCGAACTTCCGTCACAATCAGTGGAAGAATATGATGAGCTCAACCTTATTGTGGTACAACAAGACACTTTTTGTCATTAGAGAGGAATTTCTCCACTTAAAAGCTATATGTTGGCCTCATTCTCTGATGGTTCTATTGTATTTATTTTTTTACAATTCTCCATTTGTAGTAAGTTTTAGTTGAGCTCTACGAACTTATATCACATACAATGGATTAATAACATGGATTTTAAATTGATGTCCTCTCAAAAGCTATATGTTTGCCTCTTTATCCTTTTGTCCTACCCTAAACCCTAAACACCCACATTTAGTTGAGCTCTACGAATTTGCATCACATTCGGTGGACGAATATCATGTGCTTAAACTTATTATGGTACAACAAGACACTTTTAGTCATTAGAGAGGAATTTCTCCACTCAAAAGCTATATGTTGGCCTCATTCTCCTTTGGTTCTACTGTATTTATTTCGTTACAATTCAACATTTGTAGTAAGTTTTAGTTGAGCTCTATTTACTCATACCACATACAATGGATTAATAACATCTATTTTAAATTTATGTTATCTCAAAAGCTTTACGTTCACCTATTTATCCTTTTGTCCTACTCTAAACCCTAAACCCTAAACCCTAAACCCTAAACACCCACATTTAGTTGAGCTCTACGAACTTGCATCACATTCGGTGGACGAATATCATGTGCTTAAACTTATTGTGGTACAACAAGACACTTTTAGTCATTAGAGAGGAATTTCTCCACTCAAAAGCTATATGTTGGCCTCATTCTCCTTTGGTTCTACTGCATTTATTTCGTTACAATTCTTCATTTGTAGTAAGTTTTAGTTGAGCTCTATTTACTCATACCACATACATTGGATTAATAACATCTATTTTAAATTTATGTTATCTCAAAAGCTTTACGTTCACCTATTTATCCTTCTGTCCTACTCTAAACCCTAAACCCTAAACACCCACATTTAGTTGAGCTCTACGAACTTCCATCACAATCAGAGGAGGAATATGATGAGCTCAACCTTATTGTGGTACAACAAGACACTTTTTGTCATGAGAGGGGAATTTCTCCACTCAAGAGCTATATGTTGGCCTCATTCTCGTTTGGTTCTACTGTATTTATTTCGTTACAATTCTTCATTTGTAGTAAGTTTTAGTTGAGCTCTATTTACTCATACGACATTCAATGGATTAATAACATCTATTTTAAATTTATGTTATCTCAAAAGCTTTACGTTCACCTATTTATCCTTTTGTCCTACTCTAAACCCTAAACCCTAAACACCCACATTTAGTTGAGCTCTACGAACTTGCATCACATTCGGTGGACGAATATCATGAGCTTAAAGTTATTGTGGTTTAACAAGACACTTTTTGTCATTAGAGAGGAATTTCTCCACTCAAAAGCTATATGTTGGCCTCATTCTCCTTTGGTTCTACTGTTTTTATTTTGTTACAATTCTTCATTTGTAGTAAGTTTTAGTTGAGCTCTATTTACTCATACGACATTCAATGGATTAATAACATCTATTTTAAATTTATGTTATCTCAAAAGCTTTACGTTCACCTATTTATCATTTTGTCCTACTCTAAACCCTAAACCCTAAACCCTAAACCCTAAACATCCACATTTAGTTGAGCTCTACGAACTTGCATCACATTCGGTGGACGAATATCATGAGCTTAAACTTATTGTGGTTTAACAAGACACTTTTTGTCATTAGAGAGGAATTTCTCCACTCAAAAGCTATATGTTGGCCTCATTCTCCTTTGGTTCTACTGTATTTATTTCGTTACAATTCTTCATTTGTAGTAAGTTTTAGTTGAGCTCTATTTACTCATACGACATTCAATGGATTAATAACATCTATTTTAAATTTATGTTATCTCAAAAGCTTTACGTTCACCTATTTATCCTTTTGTCCTACTCTAAACCCTAAACCCTAAACCCTAAACACCCACATTTAGTTGAGCTCTGCGAACTTCCGTCACAATCAGTGGAAGAATATGATGAGCTCAACCTTATTGTGGTACAACAAGACACTTTTTGTCATTAGAGAGGAATTTCTCCACTCAAAAGCTATATGTTGGCCTCATTCTCTGATGGTTCTATTGTATTTATTTTTTTACAATTCTCCATTTGTAGTAAGTTTTAGTTGAGCTCTACGAACTTATATCACATACAATGGATTAATAACATCGATTTTAAATTGATGTCCTCTCAAAAGCTATATGTTTGCCTCTTTATCCTTTTGTCCTACCCTAAACCCTAAACACCCACATTTAGTTGAGCTCTACGAACTTGCATCACATTCGGTGGACGAATATCATGTGCTTAAACTTATTATGGTACAACAAGACACTTTTAGTCATTAGAGAGGAATTTCTCCACTCAAAAGCTATATGTTGGCCTCATTCTCCTTTGGTTCTACTGTATTTATTTCGTTACAATTCAACATTTGTAGTAAGTTTTAGTTGAGCTCTATTTACTCATACCACATACAATGGATTAATAACATCTATTTTAAATTTATGTTATCTCAAAAGCTTTACGTTCACCTATTTATCCTTTTGTCCTACTCTAAACCCTAAACCCTAAACCCTAAACCCTAAACACCCACATTTAGTTGAGCTCTACGAACTTCCATCACAATCAGTGGAGGAATATGATGAGCTCAACCTTATTGTGGTACAACAAGACACTTTTTGTCATTAGAGGGGAATTTCTCCACTCAAGAGCTATATGTTGGCCTCATTCTCCTTTGGTTCTACTGTATTTATTTCGTTACAATTCTTCATTTGTAGTAAGTTTTAGTTGAGCTCTATTTACTCATACGACATTCAATGGATTAAAAACATCTATTTTAAATTTATGTTTTCTCAAAAGCTTTACGTTCACCTATTTATCCTTTTGTCCTACTCTAAACCCTAAACCCTAAACCCTAAACCCTAAACACCCACATTTAGTTGAGCTCTACGAACTTGCATCACATTCGGTGGACGAATATCATGTGCTTAAACTTATTGTTGTACAACAAGACACTTTTAGTCATTAGAGAGGAATTTCTCCACTCAAAAGCTATATGTTGGCCTCATTCTCCTTTGGTTCTACTGCATTTATTTCGTTACAATTCTTCATTTGTAGTAAGTTTTAGTTGAGCTCTATTTACAAATACCACATACATTGGATTAATAACATCTATTTTAAATTTATGTTATCTCAAAAGCTTTACGTTCACCTATTTATCCTTCTGTCCTACTCTAAACCCTAAACCCTAAACACCCACATTTAGTTGAGCTCTACGAACTTCCATCACAATCAGAGGAGGAATATGATGAGCTCAACCTAATTGTGGTACAACAAGACACTTTTTGTCATTAGAGGGGAATTTCTCCACTCAAGAGCTGTATGTTGGCCTCATTCTCCTTTGGTTCTACTGTATTTATTTCGTTACAATTCTTCATTTGTAGTAAGTTTTAGTTGAGCTCTATTTACTCATACGACATTCAATGGATTAATAACATCTATTTTAAATTTATGTTATCTTAAAAGCTTTACGTTCACCTATTTATCCTTTTGTCCTACTCTAAACCCTAAACCCTAAACCCTAAACACCCACATTTAGTTGAGCTCTACGAACTTCCATCACAATCAGTGGAAGAATATGATGAGCTCAACCTTATTGTGGTACAACAAGACACTTTTTGTCATTAGATAGGAATTTCTCCACTCAAAAGCTATATGTTGGCCTCATTCTCTGATGGTTCTATTGTATTTATTTTCTTACAATTCTCCATTTGTAGTAAGTTTTAGTTGAGCTCTACGAACTTATATCACATACAATGGATTAATAACATCGATTTTAAATTGATGTCCTCTCAAAAGCTATATGTTTGCCTCTTTATCCTTTTGTCCTACTCTAAACCCTAAACCCTAAACACCCACATTTAGTTGAGCTCTACGAACTTGCATCACATTCGGTGGACGAATATCATGTGCTTAAACTTATTATGGTACAACAAGACACTTTTAGTCATTAGGGAGGAATTTCTCCACTCAAAAGCTATATGTTGGCCTCATTCTCCTTTGGTTCTACTGTATTTATTTCGTTACAATTCAACATTTGTAGAAAGTTTTAGTTGAGCTCTATTTACTCATACCACATACAATGGATTAATAACATCCATTTTAAATCTATGTTATCTCAAAAGCTTTACGTTCACCTATTTATCCTTTGGTCCTACTGATGAGGACAAGGACAAGGACAAGGGTCATGGAGCACTAAAAGGACTTGGAGGACCAATGACAAGGGCTAGAGCTAAAAAGGCCAAAGAGACTCTTCAGCAAGTAGTGGCAACCATTCTTGAAGACAAAGTGGTAGAAGAGATGGAACCAAAAATCATGATGATCATTCAGGCCCAAGAAGAAGAGCCAGCCCACGCATAGGGGCTGCCATGTGATGTTTTGTTTTATTTTATTTCAATAAAAATGCAAAGGACCAATTGAATAAGTTGGATCCAAATGCATTATGTAGCTGAATTTTATTTTAGTGTGTTTAATCCACTTCAAGTGGTGTGTGTTTGCATGTGGCGCATGAAGGGCTTAAAGGGAGGGATCCATTCCTTTCTTAAAACTCTTTGAATGTGTTTGAATTTCAATAAGTTCTGAATGGAGGAGTTACATCAGCAAAGTAAAAGGATTGAAGAGCTTTCAAAGGCAAGAATGGAGTTACAAAGACAAGGAAATTAAGTGCATAAAGAGCATTGAATGCTATGTTCCCTGGTCAGAATAACAATCAAGAAAGGGAGTTACATGAAGCAATCAGCCACTAAAAACACGTTCAGGGCTGAAGCATATCACGATCTTCCTCTTTTAATTTGTAACTCCTAGCCTAGGATTCTTCTAGAGAAATTACACCTCATCATTTTTTTGTAACTAGGCTGAATTTCCTTCTTCTTTATAAGGACCACTCCTTCAATGTAATAGACAGATTATGAATAAATTAGTATTTTTTTCTGAGTGATTCAGATTTGTGAGAGTGATTCTCATAGTTCTTGAGTGATTCAAGAATTAGGCTTATCAAGGGTTTGCCACCACCTTTGTGTGAAGTCTTCATCTTCCATTTCACTAAAACTTCCCCTCTTTTCTGTCCATTTCCCTTCTATCACGAAATTCTTCTTCTTCTTTCTCACATTTCAGAGTTCTCATCATCCAAGATCAATCCTAGACGATCCATTTCAGCCCTTGCATCAACTTGGGGCGTATCATTTGGTAATCAGAGCTCCGGTTCTAGGATTTTGGTTTCTTTTCTTATCTGGAATTTTGGTTAGCAACTCTTTGTCATTTCTTGTTTCCTTGATTTTAGTTTTTGTTTCTTTTGGCTGAACCATTGCAAAAGTTAAGCCTTGTTAATTGTTCAGAATCAAAAACAAATTACAAAACGAAAATTCGAAAAAAAAAACGAAAATTCAAAAAAAAAAAAAGGCTGAATGGTTCTTGTTTAATTAGCCAAATTCAATTGTTCAAGGTAATTTTGTTGCTAGCATTCCAATTTATTTTCTTCTTTCTGTTTGTTCTTGAATTCTTCTTTAGTCTCTAAATATTTTGAGTCCTTTCCATTTCTGTGGTGATTTGTCTTGTCTTCTTTTGTTTCATATTCTAAAGTCTATTCTAATCTGTGTGACTCTACACAAATTTGGTGGCATAATTCTTTGTGTGTCTTAACTTTGATTTACTCAAGAGATTGTGAGAATTTTTGAGTGGAAAAAGGCAAGAGTGCACATCATAGAAAAGCCAATTTGAGGGAAACACGAGAGAAGTGAGGTAAACACTAACATTTGTTTGTTCTACTTGAATCTTTTCATTTGTCAAAGATGTCAGGAGAAGAGGAGGAGCAACCAGCAGTGCAACTTTCGACCATCGAAATGCGGGCTCTTACACAACATCTGGAAAACTTAATGAGGAGGCAAACTGAAGAGATCCACGAAAGGCTGGATCAAATGGAGAACCGGAACAATAGTGACAGTGAAGGCGGGAGGCCACGACGAATTCGTGAAAATCCTAGACCTGCTCGGATTGAGGGAGTCAAATTCCAAATTCCTCCTTTTAAGGGAAAGAGTGATCCAGAGGCATACTTGGAGTGGGAACTCAAAATAGAGCATGTCTTTGCTTGCAACAACTATGAGGAGGACCAAAAGGTGAAACTTGCAGCTGCTCACTTTTCAGACTATGCTCTTGTTTGGTGGAATAAGTTTGCAAAAGAGAGATTGAGAAATGAGGAGCCAGCGGTGGAAACATGGGCTGAAATGAAACGAATCATGAGGAAAAGATATGTCCCTTCAAGCCATGCTAGGGATGTAAAATTTAAACTTCAAAAACTTACCCAAGGCAGCAAGAGTGTTGAGGAGTATTACAAAGAACTTGAGGTGCTTATGTTGCAAGCCAATCTTGAGGAGGATGAAGAGGTAACCATGATTCGATTTATTAATGGTTTATCTAATGATGTTAGAGATATTGTAGAACTTCAGGAATATGTAGACATGGAAGAATTGCTGCACAAGGCCACTAAAGTTGAGCAACAACTCAAAAGGAAAGGGCTTGCAAGGAAGAGTTCTACCAATTCCAATTCATCTTGGAGAGACAGAATGAAAGATGAAGGGCCGAGCACCCTTAGCAAACCAGCCACCAAACCACAAGCTTCAGCTTCTTCAAAACCTCTTGAACAACCATCCAAAAAGAGCAAAGAGGTCAAGTGCTTCAAATGCCAAGGTATGGGACATTATGCTTATGAATGTGCCTCCAAAAAGACCATGATTCTTAAGGATGATGGAGACTACACCAGTGAGTCCGAAGGAGAACAAAGTGAAGAAGAAGAGGAGGCAGCCATGAATGGTGAACTGTTGATGATCCGGAGAATGCTTGGTAGCCAACAAAAGCCAAAGAAAGAAAGCCAAAGAGAGAATATCTTTCACACAAGATGTTCTGTCAATGGGCAGATTTGCTTGATGATTGTTGATGGCGGGAGCTGTACTAATGTGGCTAGTGAAAGAATGGTGGAGAAGCTGAACCTGGTCACAAAACCACATCCTTGGCCATACAAACTTCAATGGCTCAGCCACTATGGAGAAATACAAGTAAGTAAGCAAGTTGAAGTTGACTTTTCCATTGGCAAATACAGGGATAAGGTTCTTTGTGATGTTGTTCCCATGGAGGCTAGTCACATACTGTTGGGAAGACCATGGCAATATGACACCAACTCTGATCATAATGGCAGCACCAACAAGATCTCATTCCAACATCATGGCCAGAAAATTACGCTCAAACCTTTGAGCCCTAGGGAGGTGCGTGAGGATCAAAAGAAAATGAGAGAAAAGATTGAACAAGAGAGAAAAGAAAAGAGTGAGACACTTGAGAGAAAGCAAAAAGAAAAGAGTGAAACACTTGAGAGAGAGCAAAAAGAAAAGAGTGAAATACTTGAGAGAAAAGAAATTTGTTTGATCAAAAAGAGAGAGGTGAAAAGGATGATAGCTTCAAAACAGATCCTATACTTGATGTTTTGCAAAAATCAGATTTTGAACACTAACACTTTTGAAAATTTTGAACTGCCGTCTAGTGTTAAATCTCTTTTGCAGGATTATGAGGATGTGTTTCCAACAAGTGTTCCAAGTGGTCTACCACCACTGAGAGGAATTGAGCATCAAATTGATCTCATTCCGGGAGCTTCTTTGCCTAATAGGCCAGCATATAGAAGCAACCCACAAGAAACCACTGAAATTCAAAGACAAGTGGAAGAACTCTTGAACAAAGGGTGGGTAAGAAATAGCATGAGTCCTTGTGCTGTACCGGTGATTTTGGTACCAAAGAAAGATGGGACTTGGAGAATGTGCTCTGATTGTAGAGCCTTGAATAACATCACCATTAAGTATAGGCACCCTATTCCTAGACTTGATGATTTGCTTGATGAATTGCATGGAGCATGTTATTTTTCTAAAATTGATTTGAAAAGTGGTTACAATCAGATAAGGATTAAAGAAGGGGATGAATGGAAAACTGCTTTCAAAACTAAATATGGTTTGTATGAATGGTTGGTTATGCCTTTTGGTTTAACTAATGCACCTAGTACTTTTATGAGACTAATGAACCATGTTTTGAGGGAATTCATTGGGAAATTTGTGGTTGTGTACTTTGATGATATTTTGGTCTATAGCACTACTCTTGAGCTGCATGTTGAGCACTTAAGATCCGTCTTGAGTATGCTTAGAAAGGAACAATTGTTTGCCAATCTTGAGAAATGCACTTTTTGCACTGACCATGTTGTGTTTCTTGGTTTTGTTGTGAGTTCGAAAGGAGTGCAGGTTGATGAGGAAAAGATCAAAGCCATTCAAGAGTGGCCCACTCCTAAATCCGTGGGTGATGTAAGAAGTTTTCATGGCTTGGCCAGTTTCTACAGGAGGTTTGTAAAGGACTTTAGTACCTTGGCAGCACCCCTAAATGAAGTGGTGAAAAAGAATGTGGGTTTTCATTGGGGAAAGAATCAAGAAGAGGCCTTTGCTGCCCTAAAGCATAAGCTTACCCATGCACCTATACTTGCTTTACCTAACTTTGCTAAATCTTTTGAACTTGAATGTGATGCTTCAAATGTAGGTATTGGTGCTGTGTTGCTTCAAGAAGGCCACCCAATTGCTTATTTTAGTGAAAAGTTAAGCGGAGCTGCCCTTAACTATTCTACTTATGATAAGGAATTGTATGCTTTGGTGAGAGCTTTGAAGACTTGGCAGCATTATCTTTTGCCCAAGGAATTCGTGATTCAGAGTGATCATGAGTCGCTGAAATACTTGAAGGGGCAAGGTAAGTTGAACAAAAGGCATGCCAAATGGGTTGAATTTTTGGAACAATTTCCCTATGTCATAAAACACAAAAAAGGGAAAAGTAACATTGTGGCTGATGCTTTATCCAGGAGACACGTGTTGCTTTCCATGTTAGAGACTAAATTGCTAGGACTTGAACATGTGAAAGAAATGTATGAAAAAGATGATAACTTTGCTGAAATTTTTGTGGCTTGTGAGAAAGTTTCTCAAAATGGATTTTATAGGCACAATGGATTTTTATTTAAGGAAAACAAGTTGTGTGTGCCTAAAAGTTCCATTAGAGAACTGCTTGTTAAAGAATCCCATGCTGGGGGATTAATGGGTCATTTTGGAGTCCAAAAGACTCTAGAAACTTTACAGGAACATTTCTATTGGCCCAAAATGAAACATGATGTGATCAAGTTTTGTGAACATTGCATTGTTTGCAAGAAGGCTAAGTCTAAGGTGATGCCACATGGTTTGTATACTTCTTTGCCAATCCCTGAATACCCTTGGGTTGACTTGTCTATGGACTTTGTTTTAGGCCTCCCTAGAACAAAGAATGGTAAGGATTCCATTTTTGTGGTTGTTGATAGGTTTTCAAAAATGGCTCACTTTATTCCTTGCAGGAAAGCTGATGATGCTTGTCACGTTGCTGATTTGTTCTTTAAAGAAGTTGTAAGACTTCATGAGATGCCTAGAAGCATAGTTAGTGATAGGGACACCAAGTTCCTAAGTCACTTCTGGAGGACTTTATGGGGGAAGTTAGGCACCAAACTTTTGTTCTCTACCACTTGCCACCCACAAACTGATGGGCAAACTGAGGTGGTTAATAGGACCCTAGGCACTTTGCTTAGGACTGTCCTTAAGGCCAATTTAAAGGCTTGGGAGGCGTGTTTGCCTCATGTTGAATTTGCTTACAATAGGGCTGTCCATAGCACTACCAATTGCTCTCCATTTGAAGTAGTGTATGGATTTAACCCTTTGACTCCTCTTGATTTGTTGCCTATGCCTAACATTTCTGTTTTCAAGCACAAGGAAGGACAGGGCAAAGCTGAATATGTCAAGAAGATGCATGAGCGTGTGAAGGCTCAAATTGAGAGAAAGAATGAGAGTTATGCTAGGCAAGCTAACAAGGGAAGAAAGGAGGTGGTGTTCCAACCCGGAGATTGGGTTTGGGTGCACATGAGGAAGGAAAGGTTTCCAGAACAAAGGAAATCCAAACTCCAACCTAGAGGGGATGGACCTTTTCAAGTGCTTGAGAGAATCAATAACAATGCCTACAAAATAGAGCTTCCAGGTGAGTATAACATCAGCTCAACCTTTAATGTCTCTGATTTATCTCTCTTTGATGCAGATGGCGGAGAATTTGATTTGAGGTCAAATCCTTTTCAAGAGGGAGGGAATGATGAGGACAAGGACAAGGACAAGGGTCATGGAGCACTAAAAGGACTTGGAGGACCAATGACAAGGGCTAGAGCTAAAAAGGCCAAAGAGACTCTTCAGCAAGTAGTGGCAACCATTCTTGAAGACAAAGTGGTAGAAGAGATGGAACCAAAAATCATGATGATCATTCAGGCCCAAGAAGAAGAGCCAGCCCACGCATAGGGGCTGCCATGTGATGTTTTGTTTTATTTTATTTCAATAAAAATGCAAAGGACCAATTGAATAAGTTGGATCCAAATGCATTATGTAGCTGAATTTTATTTTAGTGTGTTTAATCCACTTCAAGTGGTGTGTGTTTGCATGTGGCGCATGAAGGGCTTAAAGGGAGGGATCCATTCCTTTCTTAAAACTCTTTGAATGTGTTTGAATTTCAATAAGTTCTGAATGGAGGAGTTACATCAGCAAAGTAAAAGGATTGAAGAGCTTTCAAAGGCAAGAATGGAGTTACAAAGACAAGGAAATTAAGTGCATAAAGAGCATTGAATGCTATGTTCCCTGGTCAGAATAACAATCAAGAAAGGGAGTTTACATGAAGCAATCAGCCACTAAAAACACGTTCAGGGCTGAAGCATATCACGATCTTCCTCTTTTAATTTGTAACTCCTAGCCTAGGATTCTTCTAGAGAAATTACACCTCATCATTTTTTTGTAACTAGGCTGAATTTCCTTCTTCTTTATAAGGACCACTCCTTCAATGTAATAGACAGATTATGAATAAATTAGTATTTTTTTCTGAGTGATTCAGATTTGTGAGAGTGATTCTCATAGTTCTTGAGTGATTCAAGAATTAGGCTTATCAAGGGTTTGCCACCACCTTTGTGTGAAGTCTTCATCTTCCATTTCACTAAAACTTCCCCTCTTTTCTGTCCATTTCCCTTCTATCACGAAATTCTTCTTCTTCTTTCTCACATTTCAGAGTTCTCATCATCCAAGATCAATCCTAGACGATCCATTTCAGCCCTTGCATCAACTTGGGGCGTATCACCTACTCTAAACCCTAAACCCTAAACCCTAAACCCTAAACCCTAAACCCTAATCACCCACATTTAGTTGAGCTCTACGAACTTCCATCACAATCAGTGGAGGAATATGATGAGCTCAACCTTATTGTGGTACAACAAGACACTTTTTGTCATTAGAGGGGAATTTCTCCACTCAAGAGCTATATGTTGGCCTCATTCTCCTTTGGTTCTACTGTATTTATTTCGTTACAATTCTTCATTTGTAGTAAGTTTTAGTTGAGCTCTATTTACTCATACGACATTCAATGGATTAATAACATCTATTTTAAATTTATGTTATCTCAAAAGCTTTACGTTCACCTATTTATCCTTTTGTCCTACTCTAAACCCTAAACCCTAAACACCCACATTTAGTTGAGCTCTACGAACTTGCATCACATTCGGTGGACGAATATCATGAGCTTAAACTTATTGTGGTTTAACAAGACACTTTTTGTCATTAGAGAGGAATTTCTCCACTCAAAAGCTATATGTTGGCCTCATTCTCCTTTGGTTCTACTGTTTTTATTTTGTTACAATTCTTCATTTGTAGTAAGTTTTAGTTGAGCTCTATTTACTCATACGACATTCAATGGATTAATAACATCTATTTTAAATTTATGTTATCTCAAAAGCTTTACGTTCACCTATTTATCCTTTTGTCCTACTCTAAACCCTAAACCCTAAACCCTAAACATCCACATTTAGTTGAGCTCTACGAACTTGCATCACATTCGGTGGACGAATATCATGAGCTTAAACTTATTGTGGTTTAACAAGACACTTTTTGTCATTAGAGAGGAATTTCTCCACTCAAAAAGCTATATGTTGGCCTCATTCTCCTTTGGTTCTACTGTATTTATTTCGTTACAATTCTTCATTTGTAGTAAGTTTTAGTTGAGCTCTATTTACTCATACGACATTCAATGGATTAATAACATCTATGTTAAATTTATGTTATCTCAAAAGCTTTACGTTCACCTATTTATCCTTTTGTCCTACTCTAAACCCTAAACCCTAAACCCTAAACACCCACATTTAGTTGAGCTCTACGAACTTCCGTCACAATCAGTGGAAGAATATGATGAGCTCAACCTTATTGTGGTACAACAAGACACTTTTTGTCATTAGAGAGGAATTTCTCCACTCAAAAGCTATATGTTGGCCTCATTCTCTGATGGTTCTATTGTATTTATTTTTTTACAATTCTCCATTTGTAGTAAGTTTTAGTTGAGCTCTACGAACTTATATCACATACAATGGATTAATAACATCGATTTTAAATTGATGTCCTCTCAAAAGCTATATGTTTGCCTCTTTATCCTTTTGTCCTACCCTAAACCCTAAACACCCACATTTAGTTGAGCTCTACGAACTTGCATCACATTCGGTGGACGAATATCATGTGCTTAAACTTATTATGGTACAACAAGACACTTTTAGTCATTAGAGAGGAATTTCTCCACTCAAAAGCTATATGTTGGCCTCATTCTCCTTTGGTTCTACTGTATTTATTTCGTTACAATTCAACATTTGTAGTAAGTTTTAGTTGAGCTCTATTTACTCATACCACATACAATGGATTAATAACATCTATTTTAAATTTATGTTATCTCAAAAGCTTTACGTTCACCTATTTATCCTTTTGTCCTACTCTAAAACCCTAAACCCTAAACCCTAAACCCTAAACACCCACATTTAGTTGAGCTCTACGAACTTCCATCACAATCAGTGGAGGAATATGATGAGCTCAACCTTATTGTGTTACAACAAGACACTTTTTGTCATTAGAGGGAATTTCTCCACTCAAGAGCAATATGTTGGCCTCATTCTCCTTTGGTTCTTCTGTATTTATTTCATTACAATTCTTCATTTGTAGTAAGTTTTAGTTGAGCTCTATTTACTCATACCACATACATTGATTATAACATCTATTTTAAATTTATGTTATCTCAAAAGCTTACGTTCACCTATTTATCCTTCTGTCCTACTCTAAACCCTAAACCCTAAACACCCACATTTAGTTGAGCTCTACGAATTCCATCACAATCAGAGGAGGAATATGATGAGCTCAACCTAATTGTGGTACAACAAGACACTTTTTGTCATTAGAGGGGAATTTCTCCACTCAAGAGCTGTATGTTGGCCTTATTCTCCTTTGGTTCTACTGTATTTATTTCGTTACAATTCTTCATTTGTAGTAATTTTAGTTGAGCTCTATTTACTCATACGACATTCAATGGATTAATAACATCTATTTTAAATTTATGTTATCTCAAAAGCTTTACGTTCACCTATTTATCCTTTTGTCCTACTCTAAACCCTAAACCCTAAACCCTAAACACCCACATTTAGTTGAGCTCTACGAACTTCCATCACAATCAGTGGAAGAATATGATGAGCTTCAACTTATTGTGGTACAACAAGACACTTTTTGTCATTAGAGAGGAATTTCTCCACTCAAAGCTATATGTTGGCCTCATTCTCTGATGGTTCTATTGTATTTATTTTTTT